>NC_132892.1:3816385-3898885 GCF_030463535.1 Salminus brasiliensis | reverse complement strand
GCAGTCTTTTGTACCTTCACTAGGTGAAAATGCTTAATTAGGTTGAGGTCAGGTGACTCTGGTGTTGCTATCGCTGTACGTTTTGGAATCTGAATAAAAAATACTTAGACCCTTCAGAATCCATCCTGCTACTTCCTTTAGCAGTCATATAGACATAATGAACACAGACGCAGACCCACTGGCAGCCATGCAACCCCAAAGTGGAAAGAAGAAGTGTGTGGAGTGTAAAGAAGTATACAGGAGTATTAGGAGTATATAGGACCATATAGGGGTATTAGGAGTATACAAGTGAATCTAGGAGTATTCGGAGTATATAGGACTATATAGGGGTATTATGATTATACAATAGTATACAGGAGTATATAGAAGTATACTGGTGTATAAGGGACTATACGGGGTGTTCCAAATATATAGGAGTATATAGGACCATATGGGGTATTAAGAGTATACGCAAGAATATAGGAGTATTCGGAGTATACAGGACTATATAGGTATCTTATGACAATACAATATTATACAGGAGTATATAGAAATACACTGGAGTATATGAGACTATATAAGGGTGTTCGGAATATAGAGGAGTATTGGGAGTATATAGGACCATATAGGGGTATTATGACAAGTGAACAAGTGAATCTAGGAGTATTCTAGGCCATGCAACCCCATGCCAACACTGCCTCCACCGTGTTTGACAGGTGATGTGGTAGGCTTTGGATCCTGAACCATTTCTTTCCTTTTTCCATACTCCTCTCTTCCCATCGTTCCTGTAAAAGCTCATCTTGGTTTTTATCTGAGCAAAAATCCAAAAAACCTGAATCTTCAAATCTTTCTGCAGGATTTAGCAAAGTCTAAAAAAATGAGCCATGCCTAATTTGGCCTTTCTGTTTTTGAGTGTTACCAGTGGTGTTGCTCATTGGTCCATTCCTTCTTTGTCTCAAAGTGTTGATCTGGCCATCCCTAAAGTTTCTGCTCTCTCTGATAGGCTCCTTAATTTGCTTTAACATCTCGTTGAATCGCATACTGAGAGTTCTCAGGAACAGCTATCAAATTCTAATATCTATCAATATCAAATATCTCCTTAATTTGTCAGGAAATAGGGGAACAGGCCACGTCCGGCCACAAAACTGTAATCAGATAACTGGGAAAATACCTTTGAACCAGTAAAAATGGTACTATGTGAGATAAAAAGCAAAAACCATCGGTTAATGTAATTTTTTAAAATCCTTATTACTTAATGACTTTAAAAATGAAAGTCTGCACTTCGATCATAACTTGATTGCTTCAAATCCAGGTTTGAGAAGCTGTGTGTGAGTGTGTTACATTCAAATACATTTGCCAAACGCATATTATGAAAGAAAATACAAGTATTATAGAAGTCCAGCATCACTGCTAGAGATGAGCATGGCTACTTGAGTATTCAAGGGGCCAGAATTATTGGCATATTGTCCACTGAGAAGAAAATACCTTGTGTAGAAGAGGACGAGAACTCATCAGTATTCAGTGTTGGTTGGCTGTGGTGTAAACACTCATCACTTCCCTCAGCTACTTTTGAATAATAAAACATGTTTTTCAATGAATTACTGAATTTGTTTTTGTCTCTTAATACCAGTTCTCAAAGAGGTCGCCTCTAGCCCTACGCTAAACCTTCTGGCATTTTTTCCTTGTCTGTGGGAAACCAGGTACTAAATATCAGAATTAGTCAGAATGCCGTATTATACCATATTATTAGTGCTTATTTATAGTTGTGTTAGAACTGAAAATGCATGGAATCAAATGATGGATTTCCCAAATTGTTACAAGCCTACTACCCAGTCTAAACCATTAATCTAGGCCCTTCACAGACATTTAAAACCACAGGCTTATGTTCCAGACATAATCTCAGAGATCCTTCTTCAGCATTTACACCTCTGCTTCCGTTCCTCTCAGTCCTGCTAATATGAATTTTGTCCACGTCTCCTCCAACTAAAGCTTCAGCTATCCTCTGCTGCCCAGACAGTGGCTGTTTTGAGTCTTGGCTCCTCTCAAGGCTTTTTCATTACGCCAACTCGTGGAGTTTTCCCACTGCCAGTGTTGCCTTCGGCTTGCTCATTAGGGGTCCGGGCACCGGCCGCTGTAAAGCCGCTTTGTGACAACTGTCTATTGTGAGAATCTCTGCACAAATATATATTAGAGCTCAGCTGAATTATTTCATTCGAGCTTAGACACGAGGCTGCAGCTTCCATCACGAGTTTCAGCTTCTGAAAGCAGGGTATGAAAATGCATGCGGTTCAGGCTCAAGGAGAACACCGTTGGCATTCCCTTGATTATGAAATGCTGGATCGATCCAATTTCCTCAGATCAAACGTTCAGTCCTATTCAGTGAAAGAGCAGCTGGATGTGATTCTGCTATTAGAGGATCGATGCAGTTAAACTGCCAGGAATTCAAATTGATGCACTGATTCAAAGAATGAGTCACTGCTCTAGTAAAACACGACTAACAAGCCCATGCAAAGTCACACTGTACGCCCACGGGGGCATCGCTGCTACGTGTGTGTGCGGTCATGAAACATCTAGTTTAACCCGAAGTGTTGCGATAACGTCTGCTCTACATGTACATTTTCTATTTCAAATGGTGTCTACATCTTCATCCAGCAGTAGACTTTGTGTGCATTAAACTGACGAAGCATACAGGACTACTTAGGAGTATTAGGAGTTTACATGACTATATAGGGGTATTACGAGTATACAGGAGCATACAGGAGTATATAGAAGTATATTGGGGTATATGGAACTATATAGGGGTGTTAGGATAGTACAGGAGTGTAAAGAAGTATACAGGAGTATTAGGAGTATATAGGACCATATAGGGGTATTATGATTATACAATAGTATACAGGAGTATATAGAAGTATACTGGTGTATAAGGGACTATACGGGGTGTTCCAAATATATAGGAGTATATATTGGAGTATATAGGACCATATGGGGTATTAAGAGTATATGCAAGAATATAGGAGTATTCGGAGTATACAGGACTCTATAGGTATCTTATGACAATACAATATTATACAGGAGTATATAGAAATACACTGGAGTATATGAGACTATATAAGGGTGTTCGGAATATAGAGGAGTATTGGGAGTATATAGGACGATATAGGTATCTTATGATAATGCAATAGTATACAGGAGTATATAGAAGTACACTGGGGTATATGGGACTATATAGGGGTGTTCGGAATATAGAGTATTGGGAGTATATAGGACCATATAGGGGTATTGTGATTATACAAGTGAATCTAGGAGTATTCGGAGTATATAGGACTATATAGGGGTATTATGATTATACAATAGTATACAGGAGTATATAGACGTATACTGGTGTATAAGGGACTATATAGGGGTGTTCCAAATATATAGGAGTATTTGGAGTATATAGGACCATATAGGGGTATTCGGATTATACAATAGTATACAGGAGTATATAGACGTATACTGGTGTATAAGGGACTATACGGGGTGTTCCAAATATATAGGAGTATATATTGGAGTATATAGGACCATATGGGGTATTAAGAGTATACGCAAGAATACAGGAGTATTCGGAGTATACAGGACTCTATAGGTATCTTATGACAATACAATAGTATACAGGAGTATATAGAAGTACACTGGGGTATATGGGACTATATAGGGGTGTTCGGAATATAGAGGAGTATTGGGAGTATATAGGACGATATAGGGGTATTAGGAGTATACAAGTGAATCTAGGAGTATTCAGAGTATATAGGACTATATAGGTATCTTATGATAATACAATAGTATACAGGAGTATATAGAAGTACACTGGGGTATATGGGACTATATAGGGGTGTTCGGAATATAGAGTATTGGGAGTATATAGGACCATATAGGGGTATTGTGATTATACAAGTGAATCTAGGAGTATTCGGAGTATATAGGACTATATAGGGGTATTATGATTACACAATAGTATACAGGAGTATATAGACGTATACTGGTGTATAAGGGACTATATAGGGGTGTTCCAAATATATAGGAGTATTTGGAGTATATAGGACCATATGGGGTATTAGGAGTATATAAGCAAGAATATAGGAGTATTAGGAATATACAGGACTATATAGGTATCTTATGACAATACAATATTATACAGAATATAGAAATACACTGGGGTATATGAGACTATATAAGGGTGTTCGGAATATAGAGGAGTATTGGGAGTATATAGGACCATATAGGGGTATTAGGAGTACACAAGTGAATATAGAAGTATTAGGAGTATATAGGACTATATAGGAGTCGCATGATTAGTATACAGGAGTATACAGAAGTATATTAGACTATGTAGGAGTTTTAAGAGTATATATGAGTATATAGGGGAACTAGGAGCATATAGAAGAATACAGCAGTATATAGGAATATTAAGAATATATAAGACTATATAACTTTACAAGCAATCGCACTGTGTGCTTTAGTGTGTGCATGCATCACCTGTTCATGGTATTCCACTCCCATGCTCAGTGTATTGATGAGGATGGCAAACATTATTCCCCTATTGAAGTACTTGCTGTCCACAATCCTCCTCAGCACTGTCCTGACACAGTGCACACACACGCTAAAGCAGTTCCCAGTCGGGTTCTTTCTCATCTGCTTCTCCATGTCTGAGTCGCTGTCAGAGTTGTAGGTCACGCCGCTACCCTCGGAGGCACAAATCGGGCACACAGAAAGCTCGCCGGGTGCCAGACCATCGCCGCCTTCTATGCACGCACTCGAGCACACATCTGGGTACACACCTGCACAAAGACAAACACAATGCAGATGAGGGTCCTTTGTATGATCAGTAACACTGGCTTTATATATACCTTGTGACTAGATATCTAGACTAGACATATTTATCTACTGACCGATATCTGAGATGTTGGACACCCGGGTCAATATTTCTGAATAGAAGATGATCTAATGTCCAAAAGGCAAAACATTACGTAAATAAGAATAAACTAACAAGGATGAAAATAAAACCCTAAGCAAGATTGGTGTGTTTTTATGTATTTATTTATTTCTTTTTCTTACAATTTTAGAAGGAAAAAAGGAAAGAAGTACCATGCAAAAGATTAGGCCCTCGAAAAGATTTGAGCTCTCAGATAACAGACTATGTCATTTGGCTTGTTTACTGTACGGAAAGGTTCAGGAGATGTAAAGCTTTAGAAGTACTCGGACTCCTCAAACCTTGTCCCAACACTATTGTGTTGACTGAGACTACGACTAAGCACTATACAGGGTGCCCAACCATTTTCTTCAGGCCCTTTTCCTTTTTTGTTACTTAATAAGAGATATAATACGATAAGACACAATAAAAGATCAATATAAAAAAGTAATCTTGTTTAAAATACTAAAGAAACATTTCATCTTTAACATTGTGGAATTTGGAATTGAGGTCATCTTTTATTTGCTGAGCTATTCAGATATTCTGATCAGAGTGCATGGCACTGCATCCAGGTAATTCTCATGAAACTATGTTCATAAATATTCAGCCTGTAATTATCACGCATATAAACATTATTTAAATAATTTAGTAGTGAGGCTGCATATAAGTACAGTACAGTTTTATTTGAAAGTTGAAAGGACAAGCACAAGTTAAATAATAATAATAATAAAAAAAAAACAAAGATACAACTTTTTTATATAGATTTATGTATATTTTATTTATGTATTTATTATAGATATATGTATTTTAAATATTATTTCTTTTCTATTTATTATAACAAAATGTTTTAATAAATATGCATACATATATTCTTCAGCAGCCCCACAATACTGCCTTTATTTTGTTACCGTTGGCCATCCCTAATAAAAATAACTACTAAAATAAATGACTGAATAAATGGCCTGCAGTGCATTATAGAGTAATAGAGTAGTAACTGTGCTCTTAATCCTCTCTTAAATGTTCATTTATTATAAGTCGGTTGTTTGTATATTTATATAAAAAACAATACAATAAATATTTGATCTTAAAAAAAAACTGTGCTTTATAAAACGTAGTAATGAAGAGACTGCAAATCAAATGGGCAATTAGGGACATTATCATACAGACTAATGAAATATTAGAAAAGTAAAAGCGAAATGGCTTTCCCTTTCTTGCGAAACCAATGGGTCTGTGTGGGAATGGAAGTGTGTGTAGTCATTCTTGTGGATTCAATTTAGAATTACTAGAGCATATGAAGTGTGCTGTGTGGAAATGTCTTCATTATCTACGTTATTAAGTTGAATCTCAGGAGACACAGGCGTGCACCGGGTGTCCATCATTAGGAACTGGAAGCGTCCACCTTTAAGGCCGAGGGCTGCTCTTGTATAACAACAATGAAAAGCAAAGGCAGGCATGTGTGTATATGGATGCGGGAATTCTCACCATGCTGCACCTTCTTGTAGCTACCATGGAGACCACTGTGGACTGTCCTGTCGTATTGCGAGTGGCTGGTCGCAGGGGTCTTGACCCTGCTTGCGCAGCCGGGGTTTATGCGCGAGTGTGTGAAAAGTGCAGAGGGCAGTATGGTGGGGTAGTTCAGACTCTTTAGGGTGGGTAAAGCGAGGGAGAGAGGGGGAGTCTGTTTGAGAGCCTGACCTTCACCACCCAACTGAAGGGTCTTCATTTCCAGCGCCCCCATGTCCATACCGTTGCAGTGACGCTGGCGATGGTGGTGGTGGTGGTGGTGATGATGGTGGTGGTGTATGAGGTGTCGAGTCAGATCAAATTTCTCCTTGCTGTTCCAGTGCCTGTTGGCCCCCGCCCCAGCCGCAGTGTTCCCGGGGCTGGAGGCCTTGCCCCGTCGGCACGGCCGTATTTGGTCGTAGACGTGGCCGACTTGCCGCCCGAGCTTGCGGCAGAGGTGCCTCAGGTATTTGATCATCTCTTCGTAGCATGAGCCAGGCTCGGTCAAGCTAGCTAGCGTTGACTCATTGCTGCGGAAACGAGCCCGCTGCTCCCGCATCAGCTGGTTCTCGCGCTGCTTGGTTTCTGAAAATTGTGTTGCTATGACGACCAGGCACAGATTGATCATAAAGAAAGAGCCCACCTAAAGCCAAATAAGATAAAACAAATAGTTAAGAATTGTGGTTATAATAAAATAAAATACTCAACAGTGTATCGCCAGACCACCTGGAGCGAAATCGAGCCGGGGACCCTCTAGCTATTAGCGCTTAATATATGAGCCTCATATAAATTCAGCTAAACATGACACTTTCCCCATTACCTTCCATTTACAATCCACTCCTAAATCATCGGCCAGCCTGTAATGTTGTAATGTACAGTCCCAGGGTTAAGTACAGGTGAGCTTCATGTTTCACATTAATGGCATATTCTTCAGACAAAAATAATTATGACAACAGAAATTACTGAGCTTAGAATCCCTACAATCCCTGCTATACCTGCGTGTGCTGTTGAACACTGAAATCCCCGGTTTGTCTTTTGTCTTTCTACTTATCTGATCTCGCATTTGTGACAAGTATAGTTCTGATTTTGCAACGTCTACAATTCTACAGCTCTACAGCCCAATCCTGGAGAACACACTCGTAGAGATTCAGTTCACAGGCATTAAAATGAGCTGGAGAATGACCCTCGTTAGAGAATGAAATGCATATTGCTTCTTTAGTATTCATAACTTTGCACTTCCATCAAAATAGTTACATTTGATTTTATTAAACCATTTTATGAATCATTATATGAATTTGACAGTAATTTCATGCCCATAGAAAGTCTGAATAAGTGCCCCAGCTCAACTGATCCAGTATAGATTCACAGTAGCAAACAAAAACTAATTTTTACTTCACTATATAATTTCCTATATGAATAAATATTACTATATCCATATTTACTACACTTATTATATATTAGCAATAAACAAAAAAAACCCAGAAACTTACATTTGCAATAAAAACTGGAACTGATTGGATAGCTACTGTGAATCTATACCGGATCAATTGAGGTGGAGCAGTCATTCAGACTTTCTACACATGTATGCTATATATTACAGTCTAATATTTAGTCATGATGCTTAAATGCCATTGGCTAAAGTAACAGATATATTTAGATTTTGAGTTTATTATATTTACATTTTATTATTTAAGTAATATTTTGTAATACACTGCTTAAAAAGATAAAGGGAACACTTAAACAACACAATAAAACTAAATCAAACTTCTGTGAAATCAAACTGTCAATTTCACATGCTGTTGTGCAAATGGAATAGACAACAGGTGGAAATTATTGGCAATTAGAAAGACACACTCAATAAAGGAGTGGTTCTGCAGGTGGGGACCACAGACCACTTCTCGGTACCTATGCTTTCTGGCTGATGTTTTGATCACTTTTGAATGTTGGTGGTGCTTTCACACTCGTGGTAGCATGAGACAGACTCTACAACCCACACAAGTGGCTCAGGTAGTGCAGCTCATCCAGGATGGCACATCAATGCGAGCTGTGGCAAGAAGGCTTGCTGTGTCTGTCAGTACACCAGGAGACGTGAAGGAGGCCGTAGGAGGGCAACAACCCAGCAGCAGGACCGCTACCTCCGCCTTTGTGCAAGGAGGAACAGGAGGAGCACTGCCAGAGCCCTGCAAAATGACCTGCAGCAGGCCACAAATGTGCATGTGTCTGCACAAACGGTTAGAAACCGACTCCATGAGGATGGTATGAGGGCCCGACGTCCACAGATGGGGGTTGTGCTCACAGGCCAGCACCGTGCAGGACGCTTGGCATTTGCCAGAGAACACCAGGATTGGCGCCCTGTGCTCTTCACAGATGAAAGCAGGTTCACACTGAGCACATGTGACAGACGTGACAGAGTCTGGAGACGCCGTGGAGAGCGATCTGCTGCCTGCAACATCCTTCAGCATGACCGGTTTGGCAGTGGGTCAGTAATGGTGTGGGGTGGCATTTCTTTGGAGGGCCGCACAGCCCTCCATGTGCTCGCCAGAGGTAGCCTGACTGCCATTAGGTACTGAGATGAGATCCTCAGACCCCTTGTGAGACCATATGCTGGTGCGGTTGGCCCTGGGTTCCTCCTAATGCAGGACAATGCTAGACCTCATGTGGCTGGAGTGTGTCAGCAGTTCCTGCAAGATGAAGGCATTAAAACTATGGACTGGCCCGCCCGTTCCCCAGACCTGAATCCGATTGAGCACATCTGGAACATCACGTCTCGCTCCATCCACCAACGTCACGTTGCACCACAGACTGTCCAGGAAGTGGCGGATGCTTTAGTCCAGGTCTGGGAGTAGATCCTCATCAGGCGTTGTAGGGAGGTCATACAGGCACGTGGAGGCCACACACAATACTGAGCCTCATTTTGACTTGTTTTAAGGACATTACATCAAAGTTGGATCAGCCTGTCGTGTGTTTTTCCACTTAATTTTGTGTGACTCCAAATCCAGGCCTCCATTGGTAAATAAATTTGATTTCCATTGATGATTTTTGTGTGATGTTGTTGTCAGCACATTCAACTTTGTACAGAACAAAGTCTTCAATGAGAATATTTCATTCATTCAGATCTAGGATTTGTTATTGGAGTGTTCCCTTTATTTTTTTGAGCAGTGTATTTTTTTATTTACATATTTTAAAATATGTTTTTATATTTATATTTACATATTGAAGCTGACATTTAAGTTAGCAGAAAAATAAGGTAGCCAACAGCTCTGTTCATTAAAATAAAAATCATCTACATTTTTACATTTGAAACCTGACAGTATATGATATTATCACTAAAAATGTTCATATTAAAATACATCTTTAATCAGAAACATCTTTTCTAAGCTGATGGGCAGCCTCAGCAGACACTTCCTTCCATTCAGCTGGAATTATAAGACTTATAAGATTTTAATGCAGCTTCAAATCTAGATCCTCCTTCAGACACAGAGTTCAGCATGCATTTCTGCCTTTTTGGATCAGCCTCGGTGATCAAGCACTTCTCAACTTTCATGACTGTACCGTCTCTTTTTCAATCTGTACTCTGTTTTGAGCCCTTTCAGATGATGTATTGTCCAAAAGGTTCTAGAAGTAAGGTATGTAAATGTTTCTTCTGCTATGCTAAGACATTTGAAAAGACACATGATTCATATGGAATTGAAAAAAAAATCTAATTACAGTTTCCCTAACAGTTTCCACAATGAGGATCAAAGGCCACGCTGGAATGGCGAAGACTGTGAAGTGCCCCCTCCAGGATTCCTTTGTCAGAGTCAGTAATCAAGACCAGAGGGGAAGGGGGAGAAAGTAATGGGAATGAAAATGTGAAGGCGCCCAGTTTGGTCAAAGGGACTGTACGCCATGCAAACTACCTGTGTGACCTTTAGCAGCACAAACCTGGCAGAAATCACCAATAACCATCAAAGTGGGAACACTTCGGTTATAGGATCCACCGTCTCATACTGGTTCTCAGCTTTTGAAGCTATGAAGCTGCCTTGCTCCCTTCAGTCATTCAGACCGACATGCTGCTTTTTGTATATTAATGTATATTGTTGTATTCGCTCTGTATAAATTTGTTAATAATTAGTTTATAATATATATATATATATATATATATATATATATATATATATATATATGTGTGTTTACTACTAAACACAGAAGTCAGTCTGGAGACCACAACACTCAGCACTACGCTTCGCCCAAGTACTCTTGGAAGAGGAGGGTCTTCAGTCAAAGTACATACTGAGGCCAAATGTATACTGCCAAAAAAGCTCACCAGCCATTAATGATGTAGCTGCATTAATGATTATCTGTAAATGTAAGACATTTAATTTCATTTAAGACAAGGGCAGCCTTACTTAATTAACAAATTTGACAAACTGATAATTGGGATCAATTAAATTAGGTACACTTAGTTTCGACCTTAGTTACTACCAGCCCTGCCGAACCTTAACATCGCCTAAATAGAAGTGTTTCCAGCAACATAAACAGTCCAGGAAAGCACCACATTATGCCAGAAAACAACAATGTTGACATACATCATGGCATTTCTACTGCTCTGGCACGGCGTCAAACCACGGAGAGAGCCTTTGCATAACAAAGGGAAAAAATAATTGGAATGGTGGTACAATGGAAAAATTGGTAAACGACTCAACCGGGAGGTTTTAGAGACATTCAGGTCACATGGTGTGCCTGCATCTATACAGTACATTTATATAATGCATGTGTGTTTCCTATGGCAAGAGGGTAGTTTTAAATAATTATTTATTTATATTCAATAACATAATTAATGATCTAATTTGTTTGTGTTGGACACACTTGTGAGTCCCCCCCCCCCCCCCCAGACCGCAAGTTTTTTGAATGAGGGGAAGAAAGGTACTGCAAGATAAATGAAATGAATAAATCCCACAAATCATTTCTTCACCCCGTCGCCCTCCAGCACGGTGTTGTCCCTTGACCTCAATAATTACATCAACAGAAAGACAGAAATCCCCAGTGCTCACAGTTCTACACATAAGACTATCTGACTCACAGACAGGCACATCAACTTGCAGGAAATGAAGTGAGCTGAGTGAATGCAGTGAACTGTAGGTAATAGAGATAAATGTATCAAACACGTTAGTGTGGGGAAAAATGAGAATGTTTTAAAGTGGTTTGTTTTTTTTCCCTGAAAACTCATGAGCAGTGAACAATGTGACAAGTTGAGAAAGCAGTCCCCCGTAGCGGGGTCCGGCAGCAGCGTTCCTAGGAGGAAGCGTCAGTGATTTTTAACATTCTTGTGCACTCTGAGGCTAAAATACAGCGGTAATTGCTGTGAAATTATACAGTCCATTGAGTTCAACAACTATGCAAATCCACACCATCTCCAAAAGCCTTTTGCGAACCACACAGCTATTATAAATAAGGCCAGTCTGAAAACACTGATAATCATTCGTGGCTGGCTGCGTAAGGGCGGATAGTGCTTGGTCCCCGATGATTGCTGTTTGCAGGGTAATTTGAAGACAGATCTTACGGTTCTCGCCGTGTTTGTAGCAGGCCTTTGAAATCAGACGAGTGGCGGTCTTGGTTTCTACCAATGATCATTTACACAAATCACGTTTTTTCCGTCTCACCGTTAAATAATCGAATGAAGAAAGAAATCTGAATAAGCAGCGTAATTTTTTCTTGTTAACGTCAACATCTTAGTTCTGAGCGGCACTTAAAAATGAAACATGTATGGAGTGAGCTGCTGCACTGTGGGGAATAATGGGTCCTCCTTCAGAATGTTCTGCTGGCAGGGGAACTCCTTGGCCCCTTTTGGGAATGAAAAACTTATCAAATCTTCATGATCCATGTGAATCATAGGCATCAAGACAGCAGATTCCACTGCCTGTACATTAAATGATTTTCCCATCAGGTGTCATGGCAGGTTAGGCCAAGACACAGAGGGACGAACACTCGCTGAGATGGGTCCAATGCAAGTAGTTTATTAACACAACTCAGGATAATTCAAGGGGGCAAAATAAGGCAAAAGCAGCAGCAACTAAAGGGCATAAACATGAACACAACACAAACAAGAGGGCGAAAACAAAACACACCTGAGACTGGGGGTTTAGCTGGGGGACCAGCTACTTGGCAAGAACGTCTAGGCCGACCAAACCTGTAACTGCTGTGTGAGTGTGGGTCGCCTAGCTGGAACGAGAGTCGTGGGTATATCTTGGCTGAGAGCGAGCGAGTCTCACTGAGTCCTTGAATGGCCGGGTGGCCTGCTCGCGAACGAGGATGTAGAGCAGAAGCTGGCCTTAACACACCGTGAGCAGTAACGGGAAGCTCTCGGGCTGCCTCAAGGTTCCAAGCATGCAATTCTCGGCAAGGAACTAAGCGTCGACGCTCCTTAAGTACCCCCAGCCTCAGGTGAAACACATGAACGTGAAACAGGGCACTGAATCGACACAATGAACCAAACATGAACACAAATGAACATGAATCACAAACCGATACACATGAAAAGGACCAAAGCGAGGCGGAAGTCCTTATTTGGGCCTGCGGGGAGGGCGCGATACCGAGGGGCTGACATCAGGTCACATGCTGTACATCAGTAGATTCTATTAAAAATGAGGAAATCTTGAGGAACATCCTGTATGTACTTACAATGATGAGGAAGATGAAGTAGATGAAGTTGTAAAAGGAATGCGCGTCCATGACATAGTACATGATATCCACCCATCCCTCTAAAGTGATGACCTAAAGACAAGAAGGATGAGAAAGGAGGAGGGCAGTTAATGTGTAATTCATCACGTTCAGCACTGTACTTTCATACAAACACCATTTATTTGGGCATTTAAGGGCAACAACATCGATTATTAATAACAATGACAATAATATCCTTTTCTGAGTATATTATGGATACAGCCAGCACTGTAAAAAGTCCTGTTTTGTTGGATGCAGTGCTGCAAATTCAGAATATTCATTCAGTCAGTGGATATCGTTGTCTTTAAGTGTTGTCATACAGTCATTTTTCCATATCGCTCCGAGCTACAAGAAACACTGTATGATTTACTCCCAAAATTCATTACTATTCTTTTTCCTCAGACAGTCATTACTGTAGGCTGGTGTCTTGCTCCCTGTGCTGCCCAGAGATGAAGGTTATCAGAGGCTGCTATAGATCACTCGAACACCACCGGCCAATCAGATTAATCTGGAGAATGACAAATGTCATGCTTTGGCCAATAAGATTACTCAGGACATGATAAATCACTTTCACTTGGGCATACCAGAAACCCCCCCAAACATGATAAATATCTTTGCCACAACCAATCTGATTAGTGGGAAACATGACAAATACTTGATTTCCTGCAAGAGGGGTGTTGCTATATTGATGCAAATTGATTTACTTACACTGTTGCCACCAGCAACTGTTCACTTCATTTCCCTATAATAAAAGGAAGTGTCTCTTGGCTCAAGTAAAGATATGTGGGTGAGATGGGGATGAACACTGTCGATGGCTGCCAGACTGAATTTCACACTCAGCAAAAAGAGAAATAACCCTAATAAATAGTGTGAGGCAGAGTAAAGAGGGTCAGTTTTACTTATGAATCAGGTTTGTCAGCTTCCCTGCCAGCACTGCAACCCATGCACATGCCATGTCCACTGGTTCTTCTGCGTTAAAGCACCTGCATTATGTCGATTTTATTACTACGAGACCAATAACATACAACACAACACATTACGACTACATTACGTTGATCAGGCTCTATGCACTAGAACGCACACAGACTTCGCGGTGGGCGATATGACAAAGGTATATCATCACATATGATTCACTGACGTTTATTACGTTAAGTTATTCTCTAAAAACTGATTAAACCTAATACAGTTTTTAAGATGACAAAATCATAATAAGACACATGAAATAAATCCATTTAATAATTGGAGAAATTTCAAGCACCACCCCCACCCCCCCTAAATCTGATGAAAAGTAGTGCAGACGATGTAGAAATTCTCACAGCTTTTCAAACCCAGCTAAAGGACTGATACTAATATTAAGATCTGCTCTATTTTTATGCTTTTAAACGTATTTATTTAAGATGTTATTTAAATTACACACTCATTAAAATGAAGTTAAACGTTACTGTATGAAATTGTATTATTTGATTTTAACATCTCTTGCGCTGCTGGAATCACTGGTAGGCCTCTTTCATGAGAACTTCATAAAAACACGAGCGAACTGTGACCTTCCTGAAAACTCTCCAGAGTTCAGATTTCAGGACGAACGCTGCATAAACACCAGTGTTTTGAAAGAGTGTGTGTGCTAATGAATATTAATGGCTTGCTAATTATGGTAATTCTGCATGCATTCTTTAGCATTCTCATAAACCACGCCCATGAATTACAAATGGCCACCATATATGGGCTGAGGAATCACCGCAAAAAGCGTCAACGTCTCTCTACAAACAAGCAAAAGAAAGCAAAATCGAGATTTTATTGAATTAATTTTTCTTATATTTTTGTTCTACAGATCTGTTGCTCGCCGTAGGGGAATTTGGAATGGCGAGGCATTAAACGGATCATGAAGTGTAAAGGCTGAGATGTGCTCAACTCCATAGATGGCGCAAACCTGCGCTATAGGTGTTTGTATTTGACGCAACTCTCTCCATGAGTCTCTATGGTCTCTCATTGAGGGATCTTAAAAATGCCTGTAGAGCTGGACCTGCTCTGGAAGACCTCCATCAAAGTCCTTCATTTTGAATAAAGCACAGGGGTCACGCAGCTCTTTTCAAAATGTGTCAAAGAATGTGTAGGTGCACAACCACCTTCGCTCCAGGTGTAATGCTTTATGTGTAAACATCGCTTAAAACTCCTGGGATGATGCTGGGATGGTTCCGGACTGAGAAATTCCTGATCTGTCTGCAAACTCCCGCTGGAAAATTACAGTTCCCAAGGAGCCAAGCACAGACAGCACCTGTACCCTGTACACTGTTAATGTAAAAAATATGATATGTGTGTGCTAGATCACGACCTTATGATTAAATTTACCACTAATTTGTTGTAAACATGGCTCCCATCTCTGGATAATATTGGCTAGGAAAGATATGTTTCCTGCAGGATAACTAGATATTTTATGTTGTGGATGAAGAAAAAAACAATGTTGAAAATTGAAAATAAAAAAATAATATTCTGCAGTGGATTAATGAACATTTTCGGAGCTGTTCTGATATTAATGCGTTCTGGTCTTATACAAAGTAAAATACAGCCATAAAATCTGGCTTGTTGTACAGAGAAGACCATACTTTCTTACATTAACCATCATTTCAGTCGTTAGCTTAAACTAACTCAAATGCTGAGCAGAAGCCTGGCTATTAAAGGTCACCCGCCATTCTCCTCCAAGTTTCTCCTCCAACCAAAATAGTTCACCTATTGAAGGCAACAATGTGATGGATCAGGTGGGGTTGACGAGTTAGAGCTGGAGCTACAGTCTGCAGAATGGAGGATTTCCAGGACCACTGGTACATACTGTTCTTTTCTGACATCACGTACCTGGAAGATGGCAATCCAGGCATATCCTATGTTGTCGAAGTTGATGGCTCCATTGTGAGGATTGTGCTCGCTTGCCCTGCAGTTGCTGTAGTACGCATTCCAGTTGACACACCCACTTGGGGTGGTCTCTGGAGGGGTGTGGTCTGTGATATTATCTGCACTCAGCTGGCAGTAAACCCCTCCCACTCTGCGGGGCGGGACGTTGGAGCAGCGCAGCATTCCGTTCTCCCGGTTGGTCGAGCAAATAAAGGGCATGTCGTCAGAGTCTTCGGGCCTGTAGTAAGGGCTCAGAGACTGTGTAAGATTGTACGTCCTACGAGAAAGGGGCGGGAGAATGAGAAAGAGAGAGAGAGAGAGAGAGAGAAAGTGAGAGATTTTTAATCTGACTCCTTTTAAACTCTTTAGTTATTAGCTTAAATTGCATGCCTTGATTTCAGTGTATTTAAGAGACCCCTTTTGTAAGATATTCATTGCGCAACGTTCCTCGGACTGAGGCCGGCGCAATTAAGGTGAGCTTTAGAACTGGTATGGGAATTGAGAATAAGAACGCTGGAGTGATGAAAAAAAAAATCTCTTAAGAGAAGAAGATAGATAGTGGCAGGGAACTTCCCTGAGCAATATGCTCGATCCTCAAAAGCACCAATATTATGTGACTGTGGCCCCGAAACAGAGTCATGTTCATCTTTCTCTCACACTCATTCTTGGACTAGTGCACACACATAAAAAGGAGTGAAATGGATGAGAAGTGATAAGTTGGGATTGATTCTCTCTTAGCCATTCGGGTCTTTCTGGCTCCAATTTGTCTGACTCACCATATAACTTACAAACTCATAATGTCTTCAATTCAGATCTCACAGATCTCCACAGTCTGAAATCGCTGCTTTTTCCGGCTACACTGGAGGGGTTTTCCAGCACTAACTGCACATTTAAGGTCTTGCCTTCAATCACAGATCTCTCACAGATCAGCTCTTGGTCACTCCAAAACCTTAACGTTGATTCTTTTAAGTCAACCAGAGTGTGTGCTTCTGGTCATTGTACTGCTGCATAACCCAACTGTGCTTGAGCTTTAGGTCACGAACTGACAGGCAGACATTCTCCTTCAGTATTATCTGCCAGAGAGCAAAATTCATGGTTCCATCAGTTATGACAAGTCGTCCAGAAAGGAAGGAAAGCAACCCCAGGCCATCACACTAACACCACCATGTTTGACTGTTGGTGTGATGTTTTACTGTGGAATCAGTTGCAGCTTTACACCAGATGTAATGGGTCCCTATGCCTTTCAAAAAAGATTGCATATTGGTTCTTCTTGGACAATATGCAGGTTTGAGGGGTGATGGGTAGGGGTTGGGGTGTGTCGGCACTGCTATCTGTACCACCAAGCGCAATAAGTGGGGTCTCAAGCTGTACGGCTGCTACAACAGCCAGAAACACTGGGCTGTTTTCATCATGGTCACATTTCACGGGCCGGTTCTTTTCCCGCAGGGTTGCCAGATTGGAGATTTTCCCAGCAAATTGGGGTTCTACATGTAATTCATGTTCCAGCATGAAGGGAAAAAGCAGAAAACCTACATTTACCAGAAAATCAAGAGTTTGAGAGTTTAGTTTGTCCACCTTGATCTTACACAGCTTCCAAATCTTTTCAGGAGACTCACTGTCTAGGAGAAATTCTTCCACACCTGCAAAATTCGGTCCAGGAGCATTTTCTGTTTTCACCATCCATGTCATCCCAGGCCTGGACTCCTGTATGAGCTTCTTGATCAGCTCCACATCTTTCAGACTCACAGTGATGTCTTTTTACTGTGGTCTTTTACACAGTTGTTAGGGGTCCCATTTGTCCAGTATTCCTGAATAACTTTTTGATCTCCAGATATGGAAGCTGCTGTTTTTCTTACTTACTGCCCATTCCTGATGTAAGAGGACTGTCTTCTTTTTAAACTCTTCAAAAAAATATTTATTGAAAAATTACTGCTTAACATTACTGCACATTAGACATGGTGCGTCCAAAAGCATTACACTGTGTGACCACCTCAATATTACAGATGCTTAAATTGGTTACATTACCCTATGCCCCTAAAGAGGACATTTTCACAGATGTTAGTTCAGCTTGCCCTCATACATTTATGAGGTTCTACTCTCTGAATGTCACTGTGCTCCGTCTTGCACAGCTTGCTGTTCAGTTATGCGGGGAAGGTCATTACTCCTAATGTGGGGGTTTCTGGCCTGGATTCACAGCTGATGATTGCTTGCCAGGGCTTTATTTATTTGTAATTTGTATATGCAGTTTCATTATAGAAAGGCCTAATGACCTCTGTGGCAAACTCGCCTGAATAAAGTCAAACAAAAGTTTTGGAGGAGTTCAAGGAAACGTCACTGCTTACAATGTTCAGACACAACCCGACCTGTTGAGACAGTATGTTCTAAAAGGTTAAGATCTGGTTGATATGGAGAGAACTTGCCTGTAAGACAAACGAAAGAAAGCACCTGCCATGTGTGATCGCACGCATCCGCGAGAGAGTGCGAGTGCGCTGGGTTGTGCTGTTCTGCATTAATATGCATGTATGCCGAGCGCCTGTACTCACATCCTCACGTTGTCATCTAGGAAACAGCGGTTCCTCAGAAGGCCCGCCCACAGCTGTACTCCAACAATCCCGAAGATAAAGAACACGAAGAAACACAGCAGCAAAACGTTTCCCAGCATGGGTAATGTGTCCAAAAGCAAGGTCACCAAAATGCGCATGCCTACAACAAACAAGAAAGGCATTTTGTAGATAAATGTGAAGAACATGTAATGTAATAACAAGTGAAATTTTGAATAAAAGCTCAGCCATCTACAACTTATATAACGTTTGTACTGCAATACTGCAACAGGTTTAATGTTTTTTTCTCCTCATGGCTCAAGTCGACTCAACAAAGATAGAGTCCTGGCAACCATTTTAGGCTCTGTTATTGTTTGTAATGATATTGTAGGTAAGCATGTGACACCACTTTGCCTGTGTGGTAAATTGTGGATAAACACATCACGGAAAGTGCATGCAGTGGCATGCAGTTTTTCTCTCATTGTATTTTAACACCACTGCCAGTTTCACATTACATCAAAAAGTAAAAATGTATAAATATTGATACAATTATTTTTGAATGACATTGAATATTTAAATACAGATAATTTAACTAATTTTAGAATAATTTTAACTTAATTCAAATCAATTTACGACTTTCTTTAACTTTCTTTTTCCATTATAATCCACTAAACTTGTGAAGTAAAAAAGGAAACCTGCCACAAGTATAACCTTTCTAAATTCTGCATTTTCCATCACTCTGTAGCAGACACTTGCATTTTGGTTAATTCAATTGCATTTAAAGTGGTGTTACTCCCACTAATCAGGTTGTATCTGCAAGTGGGAAAGCACTGCTGATGGTACACGAGTTTATGTAATTTGACGTATAATATAATATTTGACAGCATTTAGCAGACGCTCTTATCCAGAGCGACTTACAAGGTTACTCGTATTACAGAGGTGGATCAGTGTAGTGTTAGGAGTCTTGCCCAAGGACTTTTATTGGTGTAGCGCAGCATAGTCACCCAGACCAGGAATCGAACCCCAGTCTCCCACATGGCGTGGTAGCTCAGTGGTAGGTAGTGGTGTTATCTGTTGCGCCACACCAACCACCAACAACCCATCACCTGCTCCACCTGTGAAAAATGCTAAACTTAAGTGAAATAAAGGGAAAGTAAAAAAATATATATACCTGTTATACCTGCTTCTATGTGACCTATTTTGTCGCTGTCATGTAAAAACCAAATTATCAGCTTTATAGAAAAAAAAACCCCAAAAAAGTTTGGTTTGTCGGTTTGTCAGTTTGTCATTTGAAATAAATGTTTTAGGCAGCAATGAAAGCGATGGGCGTCTGGGACCATCCCTCGCTCTAACCAATTTTTGACAGAACTGTTATTAAACAGGCGTAGAAAATGCTCTTGGACCCCTCCCATATCCTGAATTCAGAACATGAACTGGCCCCTTAAGGGAGGATAGTAATTTGAACAGATACAAAAACTCTTTCATCCCTCTATCAGTGAATCTATAAACGCAGGAAATAAGGAGGATGAGAAATGAATGATTACGCTGCAAGCTTTGTTTTTTGTTTCTGAAATTATTTTAATTTATTCTGTGCATGCTTTGTCTACTGCATATGATTATTATTTGTTCTTAGTGTGTGTGAACGCACTGTGAATGTCAGTGATTGCTTTATTAGTCTGTGTAATTTAGGTAGCAACCTTTATGTCCGAGGCAAATTTCCCTATGGGACAAATAAAGTAATCTGGAGAGCACTAGAGAGAAATATTCTAGCTACAGAAGGTACAGTTTATGGATAAGGCTGTTGCTAGGTAAGCAAACCACTGTCACAAACTGCAGAACGTATTCCCACATTATATTATCTAACATTTAAAAAAAATATTTTATAAATGCACAATGTTTCTGTAACGATACCTAGGAAAGCTGTATAACTTTCAAAAGTTACGCTACAATGTAATAAAGTTAATATCCAGGCAATCTCTATGATTACAACACTTTGATGAATACGCTGTTATTGTAGAAATATGAAATTATTAATATTGTTATATAATATAAGCTATTCCAAACATTTTAAGGGTGGTGTGTATATATCTAATTTCTAATAACGATGGGTCACTGTGACTGTACACCAGTACACATGTCAATGCTGCAAAGCTTTTCCTTGTATTAATAAACAAATCAAAAATAGGAAGAACCCTTAAAAGCTTACGTTCTTTACCAATGTAAAGGTTCTTGCTCAGGGAACAATGGTTCTTCATGGAACTAAACATGGCTTTTCCTTTTATAGAATCTTTGGTTTTTGGAGTGCATCTTATACGTGGAGTGTAAAGGCTTACTGGATACAGGCTTGTCATTTTCTAACTCAAAAGAAACTAGTTTGTCTTTTTTGTAGAGTTTATTTTTGAAAAAGGTGGTAGCTCAGGGTCTCCGAGTGGCTCAGTGGTCTAATTATGAGCAGGGGGTTGAATCACGCTTTGACAATTGTCTGTGCAATCTCCGGGTGCTTAGACGGCGCTCTCTACCCTTTTCCCTCCTGAGCGCCGTTGGCCGGCACAGGCGCTATCCTCCAAACGTGTAGGTTGCCCAACGATTGTTCAAAAAGAGGCGGTAGATGGCTTCACATGTATTGGAGGACACATGGGTTAAGTCCTTGTCCTCCTAGTGTCAGCAGCATTGCCAGTGCTCCGAACCGGTGGGTAAAGTGGTATCTCACTGCAGCTTCCATAGAGCCTTAAAATGCTCTGGTTCTGAAGTTAGAAATCAATGTTTTCCATACGCATAACAGACCCTGAAGTTCGCACCACCTGGGGCTCCTGGGGGTGATGTTGCCGTCTAAGCCTCGCCCCCCCACTGGCGAGAGATCCCATACTCGATTACAGGTGATGCCACAGCCACCTGTGTAGCCAAGAATCTCAGAGAGCAGAACTGCACCCACTACATTACCCTCATCACTAAATGTGATGCCAGCCAGTGACCAAACAGAATTGGCACTTAGCATTTTCCTGTCCAGTGGCGTTGCGCTAGCAGCAGTTTGCAAAAAGAAGAAGGGAATCGCTGGGTTCACGTGTGTTTGAGGAAGCACATGCTAGCCTTCACCCTCCCAGCAGTGGTAGTAAGGCACTGTGTAGCAGGCACTCGACTTTAACTTGACGGCAGAAAGAGTGTTGAGAGCTGGCTGGAAATCAATCAAGGCACACATGCATCAAAAACCAACACTGGGCTGACATCAAGCTCCAAGGTTAGACAGATGAGTTAAAACCAGTAACATATCAACGTCTAACAATGTTAGAAAATTGAATTATGAAGTTTAGCAGTTGTTGGGTTTGGTCACCATTCCTCACAATGAATAACATCAACGTGACGTTTGGAAAACGTGGTGACGTGGAATTTTGGTCACCCGACATCACAAACTACATTCAACAACATAAACATCTCCTGATGTTGTCGGCCAGCTTGGTGGATGTTTATGTTCCAGGAGAAAAGGCATTTAAAAGCTGGGCTTAAGAACATGTGTGACTGGAATGTGTCTGTTCTGGTCCGAGAACAGTGGACGAGGTTACGACGGGATATTCCTGTAGGATGGACATAATCCAGACAAGCAGTTTGCATACAGCGCTGCTCACGACCACTGCTGCTTCATTTGTAAAATGAATTATTCTATCTATCTAAGACAGTCTAATGCATATCCAGAGACTGGATTAAACTGGGCACGTGCTGTGCCTTCACGTGCAGGCAGCAGACGCACAGGCCAGAGGTTAATGCACATATGGACATGCCTTTCCTAGTGTCGTCCATGTCCTGCTCGCCCAACAGACTACAACAACAACAACAAGCTACGCGCTGTGAGAGAGGTACACATCTGCATCCTTCCTCACAAACGTGCTTTCCAATATGCAAAGAAAATCAAATCAATTGAACAGTCTTGCAAAGATGTGCAAAAAGACACACACTGTAGCACACACACACACACACACTGAAACAGTGCATAATCACACTCTCGCGGTGCTTGACTAACACCCTGTTCAGTGGTTTGAGAGTAATTGAATTGGAAACTTAACAGCCACAGGGTCTCATTCCTCACTGCATCCAAAATCTATTACTGCACTGCTGCACACACACACACACACACACACACACAAGCGACTTATTTATTCATTTGCTGACAGCCTTCTCTAAACCAAATGTTTTTTTTTATGTCATCTAAAGTGTTTGGTCTTTTTGTAAACCATGCCGAACAGCTATGGTGTAGCATTCACGATCAATCCAGAGCATCGAGGCGATCACATACAGTCATGTGAGGAACATTAACTCCACTGAGTGTCAGTTCTTTAATAGTTTATTAAGAAATATGGACACATCAACGTTTGATCTTCCTTTCAATAATATATATCTATAGATAAAGGTGATGTAACTGCATGACGTTTACAAAAACTATGAAAATGTGACTGTCATTTTCATTTCTTGGAAAAATATGCCAATCTATTCTGAGGAAAAGGTTAGGGTTCGGGTTAGGGCACAGCAGTGTAGGACTGACATCTAGGCTTTGACTTTGACTTGCAGAACCATTCCATGCAGGATTTACTAGAATATTTTGGGTCACTGTCATGTTGCATGGTCCACCTCCACTTTAGTTTCAGTTTTCTCCAGTATCCTCTGATACAATGGTGCGTTTTATGATGGAAAGCTTGCCAGACTCCCCCAAAGTCGGTCCAGACGTCCGGGTCTGGTCTAGGTGTTCTCTGGAAAGCTTTACTCTTGCCTTGATGTTTTTTTTTTCTCTGACAGCAAGGCCTTCTCTTGCACTTCTCCCTCTGAAAGCGAATGTGTGCAGGTACTTTAACACCTAGCGGCAAGAGCTATCTGTAGGTCCTATGATATTTTAAGGCTTTATGCATCATGTGGTTCTGCTCTTGGGCTGAGATCTGAGATCTTTTTAAACCCCTTCCCAGACTCACCTGCATCTAAACCTTCTTCTGAAGGCCTCAGAGAGCTCTTTGTATCTGGTCATGATGGTGATCTTCTTCACCCTCTCACTTCAACCATCAAGATCAGACCAGACTAAACATCTGAGGTTTAAATAAGACTCCAGACTCCTCCACAATAATCCTCTCTAACCATGTTCTGATCATCTGCAGCTGATTCTAAATCTACACATTTGAAGTAGTAATACATGTGGAGGGTGTTTGAACTTTTTCCCTTACAAGACCATTTCAATTCTAGTAATTTGATTTTATAAACGATGTTTAAAGATCATCAGTTTAATGTGTTTAGTTAGATCACCTCCCTCTCTCACTACTGTTCCAATAAAGATCAAATGTCCAGAAAAAGGTGGCAAGGTTTCCATGGGATGTCCTAATTTGCTTTATGAAACACTGTGTAACTGTGTGTGTGTGTGTGTGTTTCTGTAGGTACCACTTGTGAGATTTCAAGATATGGAAGCAATAATTCTAGACAGCGAGCTGTAAAATCCAACCCCAGTGAGAAGCTTCATACGGCGTTTAAGAAGCTATAACCGCCGTCCTGTTCACGACAGAGCGAGCGAGAGAGAGAGAGAGAGAATGCGTCTATAAATATGGAGTGCGTATCTTGTTCCGTCTCAGTGCAGCCCAAATCATTTCAAATCAATTCGCATGGAAGAGCCAAAGAGAGAAAGAGACTCTCGCCCTCGGTGACTGCATACATTACATCACAAGACTGGAGAGCAGTGGCCCTCACTGTTTCTCCCACAGCCAGAGAGCCAACGGGGTCACCAAAGGTGTTTCTATTAAGCAAATCGGTCTGCTAATTAGTCCTCTCGCTAACTGTAATGCAGCCAGCAAAAGCTAAAATAAACACCGGCTGATATTGTGCTCATTTGTGCCTTTCTTTTAATACTCCTGAAGCTAAGCAGCTTGCAGTGAAGGTGAGTGAGCGAATGCTGAGCCATTAGTGCCATTAGCACTCTCCGTCCCAATCCGGTACTGAGGGAACAACTCAACAACCCTAGGCTCCTCTAAGCAGCTGCTGATGATTTAATATTTAAGCTAATTGAGGTCTACAAAGCAGGGAAGACTCTAAAATATATTAAAGCCTTTCCAGCTCACAATTTCCAATGTCCACTGAAGGGGAACGTTAAAGGCAAGATCTGGAGGGGAGGGGCTGATGCAAATCTGCTACATTTTTCACATGCAAGCGGTCGTTAAGCATGCCGATGGCTCTATTACGCTTTGGGGTTGTGTGGCAGCCAGTGGCATAGGAAACATCACATGAGTACATGGAGGCAAAAGGCAAAAAGGCTAAAAAGAGGCTGGATACTATTTTGAAGATGGGTAAGCTGAACATACTGGAATGGCTCGGACATTCCCTTTGACCTGAACGTCATTCAAAATCTGTGATAAGCAACGCGAAAGTCCAAGCGCTTCCAAGTGTTTCAAAGATGAGGTTATTTATTGTTATTTATTAAAGATGAGGTTCATCTCAACCACGAATGAAGTACCTTTTTGGAATATTTCGTTTATTAGGCATTATTTTATATGCTAAGCTGTTATCCGGTGATTCTTAACTACCATGGGAGCCGGCACCTGAAGCTTAGACAGCCATTCGATGAGTAACGCTGCACTAGAGCATGTGAGCGTGTGATAGCTGGGAGGCAGGCAGATAGAGAGAGAGAGAGAGAGAGAGATACTCACTGGGCACTCTGTTGATGGCTCGAAGAGGTCGGAGAACTCGGACGGTTCTGATTGCAGAGAAACTAACATTGTGTCCGTCTAGAGAGTACTCCAACATCCTGTGTGCAAATAATGGGACCCAATGCCCAACAATGAACATTATTACAATAATAACATATATATTACATATTACATATTTCTACACACTGAATTCACTATGGTGTCACAACAACTTCAGGCGTGGTCAGAACAAATAATAAGTACAATTAGAATGGGATATTATATTTTATTATCCATTTGTGCTGCTTTCTGTTTGGGTAATCCATGTTTCTGTTGTTCTAGTCATAATAAGTTTTTGGACTGCCTGATCTGTACATTTTTGTAGTCTCAGATAGCCTACCAAGTAAACTAGTTAGCTACATCCACTCCAGGTAGGTTGTATAATTATTGTTTAATGATCAGAACTGATAAACATTTGCAGAAATATTTCATTTTGTTGGTAGATACAGTTGCAGTTATCCATCCGTAAATTTCATCTATTTAAAGAAATTAATGTGACATTTGCATCATGTGACATATGCTATGTGTAGGGGCTTAATGGTACGTGCATGCGTGCGTCTGTAACGTGGTGGTTCAGTGCACACAGTTGTCCAGAGAATCCACCATACAGATTGGCCAGATCAAGCTGGTTAAGCTGGTTGGCCATCATAGGTTGTGTTTTTGTTCGTGTTTGATTTTGGTTTAGCTGGTCTACCAGCATGCTCAACCTGACCATCCTAAACAACCTGTATGACCAAGCTTGACCATGCTGGTCGACCAGCATAACCAGCAAGACCAAAATCAAATGCAACATACATATATGCCGGTAAGATAGCTGGTCAACCAGCTCTTGACCAGCACAGTGTATGTTTACATCTGGATGATCAGCTTTTCAACCACCTTAAAAATCAAAATGGGCTTAGACCATCTGAAACCTGCCACCAGCAGAAATGACTTTGGGCATCTTGATAAGTGTGTATAAATAAAATGACATTATTACTATTATTATTATTATGTGAAGTAAGACGTGAGTGAATTTGGCCCCAGAACAGTGGTATAATCCCGATAATTGAGGTGTGACATTTGAACTACCACAAGGATTTGCCAGAATTACTGGATGCCGCACAAGGAAGCAGCCCCCCTAGACCTTCACACTACCACCACCATGTTTGACAGTTGTTATGATGTTCTTATGAGAGAATGCAGTATTAGCTTTATGCTAGATGTAACAGGACCCATGTTTTTTTAAGATGTTTTTAAGACTGATTATTACCCTAAAAGCCTGGAGGAACATTATTTTTAAGTATGAAGTGAGTGACTTTGGCCCCAGAATGGTGGTATAATCCTAAATTTAGGTTGTGCTGTATCTAGATCAGTACACCAGTGGCAACTCTATAGTACTACCTCTCAGCTATTAATGCACAAGTAAAACCTTTAAAAATGTCATTTTTTAATTGACTTAAAACCAGGAAAACTAAACTGCCACAAATATTAGCCAGTGTTTAATCAGGGCTCAGCTAGACTGAGGGGTTTATTCTGTGAGCCAGTGAATCTGGATTCAGATTCTAAACGGTTGGTTTGAAAAGATATGCAGAGAAGAAAAGGACTGGTAAAACAGTGAGGAATGACTGCAAATGTAGAGAGAGACGGTGACGGGGCGCGAGAGAGCAGGAGAGAGAGAGAAAGAGCGAGAGCAAGTGAGAGAGCTGGAGTGATGGGGTGATCTCTGGGAGTGCCTAGTAGTGATTGTCATTCATGAGCATATCTGTGACACATCGACTTGACATTAGGACTGGAACTGACATTAAAACTTGAATTGACATTAAACACACACACACACACACACACACACATATCAGCACACACACCCATACCAGCACACACACACCGAAAAAGATAGAGAAAGAGATAATAGGGTTCGTTCTGTCTCTTTTGCAGTGATACTTTATGATTGGTCACTCACCCTGCCATGACGATAAAGAGGTCCAGGCGGTTCCACGTGTCGCCAAGGTAACACTTCGGTCCAAACACCCCCAGAGCCACCATCTTCACCACCATCTCCACGGCAAAGAACGCAAAGATGAAGTCATCAAACGCCTATAGAGAGATCAAACCGCTGTCACAAACCAGACTATTTCTTCTAGCTTCTAGATTCATATTTTCAATTTTGTACATAATAGAAGAGCTGGTGGACTTTTCAAATGATGCCACAAAAAAAAAATACGTAAAATTTACGTAAACCCAGTAAGATAACTGTTTCTTACTCTACCTGCAGTATGCTGCACCTCTCCGAGTGGCACTCCAGGTCCTGGCACGGCTGGAACATGCCGAGGGTGACGCAATTGAGCAGAATCACCAACATGCTGACTCGCTCAAACCAGGTACAGCTGGGGTTAAGGCTCACAACACTTCCATTGCACAGCACAGATTTACAGATTTAATGCAGTAGCAATACTGTACGACAACTGTAATCTGTAGCAGGATAAACGGATACAAAATGACGCTGATAATAGTGTAATAGAGTAAATAGGCAAACTACAGTAAATGATAAGTTCACAGTCAATTCAGTACATACTCATGGTCACCCTTAACTCACATGCATAAAAAAAGCAATTATGGACTTATAGTTATGGACAGGATTCCACCAGTCATTTTCTCAGAAAAATACTAACATTAGAACATAGACATAAACAACATTAATACAGTAAGTAATTGTTTGTACTACTTTAAAAGCTTAAAGGAAGTCCAGATATTTTTTATTACTATGTTGAATCAGGTGCTGCTACAGGATGTAGACTAAATCTTTGTGACCTCCCAAGACATCAAGAAGTTCGCAAAAAAACAAAAGACATGGCAGGTGTCAGGCTCTCGGTATTGCGCCCTCCCCCGGGACGATTCCGAGCGGCCGCCCACAGGCCCAAATAAGGACTTCCATTTCGTTTACGTTCATGGGTGTTCAGTTTGTTTGTGTTCATACGTTTGGTTCAGTGACTCGGTTCATGTTCATTTCCCTTCATGTGTGTTTGGTTCAGTTCGTTTGTGTTCACGTGTGTTTTGGTTCGGTTGTTCGCGTTCGTTGTTTTGTTCATGAGTTACACCTGGGACAGAGCCTCGACAGCGCCATTCGGTGCCAAGAATTGTACGTACTGGAGCCTCCAGGACGCCCTGAGGTTCTGCGTTGGTTTCAGGTGTGCTTAGGACGGCTCAGGATTCACCCTTGTTCAGGAGTCGGTCTCCCGGCCACTCGCGTATCAAGTTGGGCTCGCTCGCTGCTTGTTTGGATGCTCAAGGTACCCACGCTCCAGCAAGGCGACCCACGCTCTCGGTGGCTCTGCAGTTCCAGGTTTGGTCAGCCTTGCCGTTTGGTCTAGCGGATGGTTCCCCAGCTCCCCTCGCTTTGTTATTGAGCGTTGCTCAGGTTTTTGTTTACATTAAACCCCTCCCTATCGCCCAGACGCTGCCTGGAAGGTTTAGTTCTGGTTCCTGCTCAGCTCGCAACTCCTCCCAGTCCCAGGTTCTGTTCTGTTCACCATTTCGCTTATCTGCATTTTGCCTCACTTGCCCCCCTTCTTGTTATCTGCTATTGTTAATAAATCTGCTTGCTTTGAAACCATCTCTGCGAGTGTTCGTCCCATCTTGGTTGGGCCTAGCACGCCATGACACCAGGTACAACACAACTGAAGTTACTGGACAAATGTGCTGTGATAAGTTCTGCATGGATTCTTTGAGTGGTTTAGACAGCCCTCTAGTCCTCCATCAGTACAGGACGCTGCCCACAGGACGCTGCTCCACTCATACCAGTGCACCACGCACTAGCACACCACCACCATGTCACTCAGTGTCACTGCAGAAAGACCCACCACCCAAATACTACAGTCTGCTCCGTAGTGGTCAGGCCTGTGGGTTCTGACCATAGAAGAACAAGCAGGGTGAAAGGAGGCGAATAACAGCGTCTGCAGAGATACAGATGGACACCTACACAGTGCTGCTATACGATCAGTGGAGCTGGCATAATCGGCCAAATTCAGTCCAAACTAGGGGGTTGTAACATTCTGGCATCACTGTGTAAATGTCATATAATTTTTAATCTTATGATGAATGAGCTAATGGAAATTATACTCCAAAACAACTCAATAAAACATTTTTTACATTGACTTCCATTAAGGTTTCCAAGTTAAAAGGGGCTCTTTTCTTTCTGAAGTTGCCCGGTTTGGAGGTTTCGCATGACAGCGATGATATATCGTACTCTGCAAAGTTAAGCTATAAATCATGGATAGAAGCGCAGAGCTAAAACGTGGGAATGAGTGAAACTGGGTATAAAAAATGAATAGCGATGCCTGTACGCTTTAATTATTGACATCGTTCACAAGAGGATTGTAACAATACAAGTGCGACGCTTAAAGAGACCTTATGGTATATGTTCTACTGAAACGACCTCGTCCTCTTTTTATGGCAGTTATATTTCAGTTCCTTTCCGTTTTTACTAACTTTTTACTCATTTTCAGATCAGATCCAACAGTCCGCATGTGTGAAAGCACACATTCTGCTTAAAAAACAAAGCCTTTTTTGTCTTTAGCAACAGGAAACACATTAAAGCCCCAGTCAAGAATCGGCAGGCGGGCAAAGATTTGGCAGCGCAGCAACCAAGGCTGTTTTCAAGTCGCACTTCTAGACTGCATGCGCTACGAAGCTCAATATGTTCGACGCATGTTTAATGGGCTTTGTTGGTAAACTCTGAGCTGGTCCTGGGGTGGTTGCGGGGGCGTCCAGGCAGTTCATTATCCAATCTACTCTATTTACACTGGTCACCATAAAACAGCTAGTACCGTTATTACATCCTGGTACAGATATGACTCAGTGTTTTTATAAAACCTCTAATTGTCCCCTGACGATACTTCATCCAACAGAAATCAAGATTATCAGTACATCAGAACATCTGAAACGCAGCTTTAGGGAAAGGTGGAGAAAAATAAATAAATAAAAAGGTCTCGTCGTTGTTTTTGTGTCGGTTCTTTGTCTGACGGCTGGAATTTCCATGCAGTCTCTTCATTTTGCTTTAAACTGGGGCAACTTTTCCCTTCATCAAACATTTATTAAAAGCCCACATTAATGCACGCAGTCATCTGCAGCTCCCCCGACACGTGATAAACATCGTGATAACCACGACCCAGGCAGCATCGACCGCGGCAGTGACGATGACGGCCTTTGTCAGAAACCCGTCCCTATTTGAGACAGTATCTCACAAGCTCTTCTCAAGTTCTTCTCTTTTGTCAACTTCCATCAGATGCTGTATGCAAACACTCACTCAGAAGCAGGCATCGCCACAAACACACACACACACACACACACCAACACACACACACAACTATCTGTCCGTCACAAAGCTTCAAAACTGCCAAACCAACTACCCGTCGGCTTCTGTCATAACAGTGCATTTCAAAAACGGGAAATCGTCCTCTGGTTACGGCTCACCGCGTTGGGCACGCACCAGGAAAACTCCACTAGCCCAACTCTACTCTCAAGCACCAATTCAGCCCGTAAATCAGAAATCTCCTTTATTTATTTATCTATGTATTATTATTTTTTTCATGTGAGCAGCTTTGAATTAAACCACAGCAGGTTTTTGGCTGAGCGGATCTAGCCATCATTCTGTTGTAGGGTTTTGCTGACTGATTACAACTGGGCTACTTTCTGTTTTAGCTAGTATCTTAGCCAGGACGCAGAGTAAATCAGCACTGATTGGTGCGGGGAGGCATTACTCATTACAGCCTACCCATGCTAACCTATGGGATAACACCCATGACGAGCTGCCAGAATCACTCGACACCCATATTCACATACTTCTGTTGGTCCTGGTAAATGGAATTTGGCCTCCTCCTTCAATGCAGTAAACACACACACACACACATACACATTTAGTGGACAGTCAGCACATGTACCTGAAGCAGTGGGCAACAATCACAATGGCGGCAGGGGGAAGATTAAGAGCCTTGCTAAAAGGCCCAACAGTGGAAGCTTGCCAAGCATGGGCATTGAACCCACAACCCTGTCATCAATAGCCTGGTGCTTTAACTGCTAAGCCGCCGCAGCCTCGAGACCTCTGACGGTGGTATCTGCGGTCTCTGCGTTACAGCAGCTTCTTGGAAGTTTGTTTATGTAGAGGTGGCGCTGCCATGATTCAACGGACCAGGTCCAGTTCTGATGGTTGTGTGTCCATTGTAGGCTCTTTTTGCTATTATTTATTAATTTCTGGTCGTTGAATTTTTTAATTTATTTCCCAGCTTGGTACTGCCAAGCTAACAGATGCCTTTACCAGTGTCGTGACATATCCTATCCCCCCGGACACATCTCATCTTGCAGAAGGACCATTTAAAACCCACTAGTGAGCAACGATCCATAGCGACTGCTTACTAGGACACATTTAATACTGTATTTTATTAAGCGCTACCATATTAGGAATACAATGAGCATCGTACCAATTCACTCTCAGCGCAAATCTCCAGAGCTTACACAGCCGAGCTCATTCCCCTCGCCTGAATTAGCTATCATGCTACTAGTTTGCCAGCCGATGAAGCTAGCATGCTTTGTTATTGTATTTGGATCTCAATTATCTGCTGATCTTACACAAGGTTCACAAAAAGTAGTCATAAAAACTACAAGCACACTGTACGCATCCCACCAAACGCATCCTATCTGACATCATCCTTACAGAAAAAGCAAACAGCAACACTGTCGACAATTCCACCCAATGGAACAGTCGGAAGAGATGCTGTGTCAGGAGGATAGGATGTGGATAACTGTTGCTAATAATATGTTAGCAAGATAACACACGCTAAAGGAAGTAGCTCGACAGCGGATAGCAAGTGCACGATGGCTAGCTTTACCTGTTTGTATCAACAATATTATATCGCTGTATTTAACGCGCTAATAAGTGTTTAACATTTCAGAAATGAAGTTAAATCACGGCGCTTTATCGAGATGAAAACTTCTCAGTAATCAGTAAATATCTTTCCATACATTTGAATCTGGCATATAAGTATGACAGCCGGGTGAAGACGTGGTTGGTGTGGCGCAACAGATAACACCGCTACCACATCATGTGGGAGACTGGGGTTCGATTCCCGGTCTGGGTGACTATGCTGCGCTACACCAATAAGAGTCCTTGGGTAAGACTCCTAACACTACATTGGCCCACATCTGTAATACAAGTAACCTTGTAAGTCGCTCTGGATAAGAGTGTCTGCTAAATGCCGTAAATGTACAATTAATCACGTGCGCGATTTTAAGCAACAGAGCGGCCGGGGGGATTAGGATGCATTACAACACCGGTCAACATCCCTTTTAGAATGATGAGAGGAGAGAGAGCACCATCTACCCACCCCACGGAGACAGCACAGCCAACTGTGCTCTCCCTGACTCCGGCCACTAATGGCAAAAAGGGCATGGCTCGGGATTTGAACTTATGACCCCTGCTCAAGACCACCGGGCCACCTTTGCAGGGCCTATACGCAGCAGAATGTGCCTTAGTCCGCTGGACCACCTGGGGGGCACCAAATTGGGCATTTCTGACGACAACAACAAGCATGCAGATGGTGGAGGGCGTCGTGATAATATACTTACTGCAAAAGACATAAGAGGCAGCGGTGTAAACAGGTGTAAACGGGTGTAAACGGGTGTAGACGGTGTAAACAGAGTAATAAGTGTCACCATAAGTTTCTTTTATGCTCTTCTTAACGTGTCCATAAGAAAGTGGTCGGTCAGTGTCGCTTACTCTACTGGTTACACTGCTCGACGATTTCCAGTGGTATCCGTAAGTGCTCAAGGCCGCGGGGCCACCTCTGCAGGCCGTATATGCAGCAGAATGTGCAACCTTCTGCAGTTCAGCCCAGGTGGGACACCTCTATTGCCTCTTGTGCTTCAATGAGCTATACATCGTCTAGTGGTTTGTCTCACCTCGGAGCACCGTAAGCAGGGTCTGACCACTGTTGACACAAGCCTTGCTGTTTCAGAGATTCTCTGACCCAGACGTCCGGCCATAGCGATCTCAGTAGCCTTCGCAGGTCTTCACTCCTGTCCATAAACCCCACATCAAACACGTCAACCATGAGAACTGTCCCTTCAGAAATCATCTGACATCTATCCCAGACCTCCACACTATTCTTATCATTAAGTTGTGGCTCACTGGTGTACCTCCACGCCACAGGGAGGTACAGTACACACGAGGAACACTGCGGCGTAGTACAGAAAGCTGAACAAGCTGATGCGTCAGCAACTTCTGATGTTGAAACTAATGTAATCAGGTGCTTGCAGCACCCGTTACACACCTCCAATCTATTGATCTCGCGTCTTTCTCATGAATGGTTTCACACCTTGCATATTAGACAAGGTTGAAAAGCTCTGCTGAAGACTGAAGCAGTGCTTTTGGGGAAGGCTGGGGGGGGGGGGGGGGGGGTTAGGTGAGAGAGAGAGAAAGAGACAAAGACAAAGGCAAGGCGGTGGCTCAGTCCAGAGCAGGTTCCTACCAGTTCTGCAGCATCCAGAGCAGCAGCAGAGACCCCCGTAGGTGAACAGCAGGTCTTCTTCACAACATGTAACAGCCATGTCTTAGGTACACACTCCTTACGTAACAGCATCCTCCCTGTTTGCAGCACAGCAGGAGAATCGCTTCATATTGATTCAGTGCGTCACATTTATATTTTACACGATATGTAAGTTTAGAATATTATATATATATTATATATATAAACTTATATACATTATATTAATATATAAGTTTAAGGTCATTGTATGTCAATTATTCTTGAAGCATTTCTACTGGGCCATTCTTAATAAGAAACGATAAGCCAAAGCACGACCAGTTAGTGACAACGGTGCATGTAAAGGTAAAGGTAAAGGGGCAGATGTTCGGTGGTAACTGCACAGTCAGTTCTCATAGTCACGAAAGTGTTTGATTTGGGGGAACTGGGCAGACGTGAAGACCTGGGTGTCTCTGACGAGGACCAATCCGCTACATATGTAGCCGTGTAGACCGGTCAGAGTGCCCATGCTCACCCCTGTCCACTGTTGAAGGCTCCTACATTGGTCATACAAGCAGCGGGACTGGACCCTAGAGCAACAGAAGAGGGTCAAGTGGTCCGAGTCCTGCTGATCATCATGAAGCTGCTACTACTACAACAACCAGAGGCAGTTCAGGGTCGGCACACAACTTTTTCTAGACATCCATCGCGCATCTCCAGGATGAAAACAACTGGTTTATAACACCGGGCTCTTTTGGCGGACATATATGAGGACAGGCTCACAGATTTTTTCTCGTAACAGCTCATAATAATGCTGTGCCGTTTACTGCAGAAAAACATAAAGCTCATCCAGTTCATCCTAATGAAGCTGAACAGGGATTAAAGCCACTGAGCTCTTCAGTACAACCTATTCTACTGCCAGCGTCTGTCTTTATGGATCAGATTACATATATGGACTACCCTGGTTTGCTAGTGTTCATTAGCTTATCACTACTACTAAGGTTAGATGTAGAGCTGGGCGATATGGACAATTATTATGTCACGATATTTAAGGAGATTTTTTACGATATACGATATTTACCACAATAATTTGTCATGTAGCCTAATGTCAGGCCCTCATCATCGCACCCCCCCCGGGGCGATCCCGAGCCGCCGCCCACAAGCCCAAATAAGGACTTCCTCCTCGTTTCCTGGTTGTTTGAGTTGATTCATGTTCATTTGTGTTGATTCATTGTTCATGCGATTCACCTGGGACTGGGAGTACTTAAGGAGCTTTACTCCCTTTGTCGTAAACTGACTCAGTTGGAATCTCTAGAACGCCCTGAGGTTCCTCACGCGTTACCGGCGTGTCCAGGTCGGCTCTAGTTAACGACTCACGTTCAGGAGTAGGTCTCCAGTCTACTCTCGTGGCGAGCGAGGTACGTTCGCTTCCTGCTCAGCTTCCAAGGCGACCCACGTTCAAGGCAGCATGCTGCACAGCCAGGTTTGCTTTAATTGCCCCGATGCCCAGGCTCGGCCTGTGGGTTTTCGTTCTAGTTCCCTCCTTGCTTTTCCCCATTGTATCCCTTTAACTCTAGCTCAGCTCCCGGCTCCTCCCAGTCCCAGGTTTGCTGTGTTGTGTTTGGTTGTCACGTTCTGGTTCTCTTTCTTGTTTAACCCCTAGTTGCTGCTCCCACGTTTTTGTGTTTGTGCTCGTTTTGTTTAATAAACCCGCTTGCTTTGTATCCATCTCTGCGAGTGTTCATCCCTCTTGGTTTGGTCGTACAGGCCATGTTTAAAAACTGCTGTCCAAATACTTTTACTTAAAATATGCCTTACTCTATGATTACACTCTTTGTAATGAAACGTGCAGATAATCAGCACTCTTTAAGCACCATCAATATTCACAATACACTCCTGAAAGCATGGTGTGTACCATGATAAAAAAAATGATCACGATATAATAAAATATTGTCATATTGCCCAGCTCTAGTTAGAAGACGTAGAAGGTGTAACGTACGATACAGTCACGCGATTCACATGCTACCTTGTTCTGTAGCATGTGCAGAAACACTGAGCAGATCCAGTTGACCTCGATTTAAAATCGAGACGGCGAGAGGAAAAAACTGACTTTGAGACTTTGAGAGAGAGTTCATTACCGGGGCAACGGATGGCAGGGGCTTTTAGATTCACATCCAGTGAGCGTGATGTCCGTGCATTAGTGTGATATGTGAGGGAAACCGGGCAGCCTCAGTCTCAGTCCTCACGTGACTGAGAACATCAGCCCAGGCCATGATGAGACTACCAGCAATCTTCATGTAGAGACCAGGAGCATAAACCCCCTTTTTAACAACGATGAACAGTGGTGTAAAAACCCTGAGTGATCTACAGTGACGTGGAAAAGGGTCATGTGGTCAGATCGGTCATTCTTCACCATATTCACCACAAGTGGGTAAGTGCATGTGTGGCGCACACCAAGAGAGCAGTACAGGCCTGAATGCTTTGCTGAGAATGAAAACGATGTAAATTATGTGCTACAGGGCGGCACAGGGGTGCCGTAGGTAGTGTGTGTTGCACAGTTCCAGGGGCCTGGGGTTGTGGGTTTAAGCCCTGCTTTGAACTCTAGAGGAACACTAAGCTGTACTGGGACTCGTGGTGCCCCAATCCTTACATTGGTTAGATGGCTAGATTGATACATGATAAAGAAACTCCACCGTGTTAAGGCTAAATGTTGTAACCGTCCCGGCCCACTTCCATGTGTCCTTAACGTTGGCATGGATGTTAAGCGATACATTTACTAGAGAAAAGTTCAGAATCAGATGTTTCTTTATATATATACCCATTTTATCCAATTTTCCACTAGCACCCTTGAGAGAGCAAGGCCAATTGATCATAGTGACAGTGCCTTAGTCTGCTAGACCACCCGGGGGGCACCGAATTGCCATGTTACTCCACTGCTGCGATCTCTCTTCACTGGCTTCCTGTAGCTGCTGCCCGCATCAGATTCAAAACCCTGACTCTGGTCTACAAAGCCAAGACTGGACCAGCCAGCCCCTCTGTACTTGATGGTCAAAAGCTGATCTGCACCAAGAGCCCTTCCAGCTTCAAGTACGGCTCGGCTCGACCCGCCATCCTTTAAGATCCATGGAAGACGAGCGTCCAGACTTTTTTCTGTCCTGCACCGAAGTGGTGGAACGAACTTCCCCTGGGTGTCCGAACAGCAGAGTCCAAACGCAGACTGAAGACCCTCCTCTTCTGAGAGTACTTGGGCGAATAGCAGAGTGGTCTCCCTATTAACTTGTGTCTAGTAGTGTCTAAACTTGGAGGTATCTTTAATTTTAGTCTAATTAAACTAGCTGAGGGTTTTCTTAAGTAAATAGTGAAGCACTTCTGTAAGTCGCTCTGGATAAGAGCGTCTGCTAAATGCTGTGAATGTAAATGAATTGGACATTTCTGGCGACAACAACATGCATGCAGACGGTGGAGGACGTTGTGATAATCTACTTACTTCAAAAAAGACGTGAGAGGCAGCGGTGTAAACAGGTGTAAACGGGCGTACACAGTGTAAACTCTTCTTTACGTGTCCATACGGAAGTGGTCGGTCAGTGTCGCTTACACTACCGGTTCCACTGCTCGACGATTTCCAGTGGTACTGCTGCGTTCAGTTTGCATCCGTAAGTGTTGTGAATGAGAATGTGCACAAATACAGAGGAAATGAACGCAGAGTACCGACAGAAGGCTGGGCGACATGGTAAAAATACAATACCGCGATATTTAAAGACTTTTTTCCCGATACACAATATTTATTTATCACAATGCACAGAGCAAATACATCAGCAGCGACAGATTCCTAAAAATGACTATCCCAATATCCCGATACATCTGCTGCTCCTCGTCTAACTCTAACTAACCCAGTCTAACTACACTGTTAGTAATGAAACCTGCAGGAGATCGTATATATCCTCCATATGCTTAAAAAGCACAATGTGCATCACGCTTGTAATGTATCGCAGCCTCTTTAAAAACGCACATCGGGATCAGTCTTCCTATTCTGGGAAAGGGCCGGCGTTTCTTTAAACACAACTTAAAATTTCTGCCCCGTCGAGATTCCCGGCATAGATTTACAGCTCTGAGTCACGGCGTTCGCGGTCTTGCACGCTTCTCACAAACAATGAGATTAGATCAGCTCCACCAATGACACTGTACCACAGCCAGCGGGTTAAACACCAGGAGAAAGAGGCTCTCAGTGATACAGAACAGAACTCGCTTTGAAAGACGTACCACTGCTGTTATGCACTCATTCCCCACCAACCTCTCTCTCTCTCTCTCTCTCTCTCTCTCTCAAACACACCCAGACGCTCTGTGAGCTTGCACAGACCTGGTACATGTCATATCTCTTTTGTGTATAGTGTGTATACACTGTCTGCAAACAGTGGTGCTTGACTACTGACGCTTTTAACAGTGCACTGCAATACAGACAGCCACACACACAAACTCACACACACGCATGCGTATCCATCATCTGTCACCCAATATCAGTAATCCCCTCTAGTGTCTGTCAAAAGTGGGCTTTTCCTGTTGTGTGTGTGTGTGTGTGTGTGTGTGCATATTTTGTTCATGCTGGAGCTGAATCTAAACACAAACAGAACACACTCGCAGATCTACACACACCTCCACCACACGCTGGCTCTTAGCCTAACACTTCTGATTAGCATCGTTACTGTAACACATTCTCTGACGACCTTCGCATGGAAAGGATAATTAGAGGTGGAGTTAGTGCAGCTCATTTGCATAGTCATATTGAAAAAGAATAAACAACAGGAAAAGTGTAACCCTTCACAAACGTCACGGCGTATTCTAAACAGGAAGTCGTGCAAGTTGCCCCCCCACGCGAGGTAGTCAGCACCGGCTGCTGTGTGTAAACGTTCGATCGACTGGCCGTGGACCAGAATCGGCAGACTGTCAGCTTGATCAACCGTGAACGACCGGCAAGGAGCGGCCGATCGGTCTCAAATCTCTGATTCTGCACCTGTCAAATGAACGCTCGTGCGCCGCACGATGGTTCACTTCACGCATCGGCAGCACGGACGTGGCCCCGCACACACAAAACATGTCACGAGCATGGACGTTCTTCTCAGCGAGGGAAGACAGCAACAAGCTCGCCAGTCTGTAACGCCTGCACGGCCAAAGCGAGCCGTGGAGGAACGACTCCCAGAATATTTGGAGCGTCAAACTCACAGGACACAGTAAAAACACTGCCTCTACAGTGAATGCAGTAGGACAGTCTGTAGAGGTGCGCAAAGCCAGCCACGAGGCCAGCAGCCTGCGCTATCCTTCTTCATCTAAGCCTTTATGAGGAAAATTATGGAACTGATTGCACTGGATGAGCAGCCAGGTTTTGTAATTTTATTGATAGACTACAATAAAAAATAGGCAATAGAGTTCGCTCAGAGCCTCGCGGTAAACGTGACAGCAACAGCAGACGTCCACAGAGCAGCAGGTAAACAGGAGGACCTAAACTCGTCACTCTTCCACAAAATGTTGATCTATTTTCTGCCAGTTTTGTCTACGCTGCCAAGAACCTCCCAGTTTGGTTGTAGTTCTGCCACGACACAGATAGATTATCCCCGAAGATCCATTTGGGAAGATCTGACGTTCCTCCCATCCCGTCTTTACTTATGTGTCAAGTTAGAAACCAAACTCTGGTGGAAATGCTCTGTTCTGCCAGCGGGAGAACCACACTGCTTTCTATGGTCCTTTCACACTCCTTTCCGAGGAGGAGATTATCCTCAGACTGCAGAGCTGTAGCTAAAGGAGCTGGGAGCTGAATGGTCAGGTGGGTCAGTCAGACTGGACTGTAGGATATTAGACACTGTAGAGTTTAAAGTTGCTCCAAACAAAGTAGATCAGATTAGAATTTAGTGTGATCGGATTAGCACAGCGTAACTAAATTGTGGAGCTGGATTATTATTATAGAAATGCAAAGATCGGATCGGAATCAGCCGACTGTCAGCATTAAGAGACTCAGATCCGATTGGGGGGTAACCTTGATTGGGACTTCCCTGTTTAATAGTCAGAGCAAGCAAAGGATCAATCAGTACTTTAATAGCTTTTGGTGCTTCGCATTAATGACACTGTGTGTCCTTGTGTTTTAGTTCTATTTTGAGGATTTGATCTAAATCAATTCTAGCTAAACTCCACTTTGATCTACAGGTTAACTCTGCACGTTATTCGCAAACTGTTTTGGCAGAAAAGTTAAATAATTAATTAAACAGCCGAACTTTGGAATACATTTCAAGGTGAGACAAACTGCTACAAGCACGATGACTGTTCAAAAGAAATAAAAAATACATCTCTGTAATGCTTACATGTGATACTTCACAGTACTACAGTAAACAGCTAAACCTTTAAATGCTGGGACGTCATCTAGGGCTGCCAGAAACCACTGACCTCATGGAGCAGTTCTGTAGCGGTAATGAGGAAAGGTGTTTGTTATTTGAGCTGTTTTAGTGTCGGTTTAAAACATCAAAATATCGAAGTTGCCACATCGACTCCTCCGACTAACCGCCAGCGTCTACTGTAGCACTTGCTGTCATTGTGAATCTCCTACCCTGTGAAATGACGGCTGATGTGAAGCTGATGTGAAGATGTGTACGTGTCTGTTGCTACCGCTGTCACGTTTTCATCCGTTGGGTTTAGTGCTCAGGAAACGGGTTTTTAATCTCCTCTGTATGAGTTATCTCATTTTAAACAATCTCCTCTGGCTTTTATGTGACTGTGAGACAAACAGAGGGAGAGAGCAGGGAGATGAGTTTATCCGAAGGGCTGATATAAAAGAGAGGGAGAGGGAGAGAGATGGGAAAGAGACAAAAGGAGAGAGAGAGAGGGATGAGAGTAGAAAGAGAGAGAGTTTGTTTAAGGGGGGATATGAAAGCGAAAGAGAGAAAGAGAGAGAGAGAGAGAAAGAAAGAAAGGGGGGGGAGAAAAAGAGAGATAAAGTGACTGAGATCAAGAGCCAGACAAAACAGAGACGGGAAAAAAAGGGGGAAACCAATTACGGTAGCTTCCGATTCTTGCGTTACCATGGGAACCTCCCACTGGAACTCCGTGGGAAAGAGCAGCTTCAGTCCCCTAGGACACACACACATACACACACACACACACACACTCTCTCTCTCTCACACACACAGTAATGTGACCCAATCACATTGGGTTTATTCAATCCAAGCAAACCTCTATTCCTCCAGCATGATCCGCTGCGATGACGATTTGGGAATTTCGGATTTATTAAAAAGATCCTTTAAAGTGGAATTGAAAACGTCAGTATTTACAGTAGGAATCCATCCAAGTTATCCGAGATAAGCAATAAGGAGCAGCTGTAAGAGAACCAGCAAGAGGTGTGTTATGATTAACCCCTAGAAGCCTAAAGTTATTCTGGTCAGCCCTCATGAAATTGCATCTGGCTTCATTCTGATCCAAATAAATCCCACCGAAAGCTGTTAAAAGCTGAACCCAATCAAGCACCCAGCCATTAAAACCTTCATAAACCAACACAGAAGCAGTCCTGAAGCGCCAACTTCTGCCCTGCTAGAGTTACCCCAGACAACTGTAAGTGCCAGTACTGTGAAATGGAAGTGTCTAGAAGAAACAACAGCTCAACCACAAAGCGGCGCGCTGTTACAAACAAGGGTTTTACACATGTTTCTATGAGTGACTCCATAAAGAACCATGTTTGAGAAGTGTGAGTATGACGAAGGTTTTCCTAATATGGATAAAACCCTTCTACAATGCAAACAGTCCCATGCAATCAAACGATTAATATAGTTCTCATGGTTTTATGCAGCCTTTGCTCCACACTTTTAATCTCGAATGATTACAGCAGGTTCATTTCAGTGCAACACAAGGTTTCTACACTGGCAAAGCAACTGTGACTGTCTTCCTCTACAAAGGTGAGTTCAGCTGCGTTTTAAAATATACGTAAATATACGTCTCTGAGGCCGACAGTGCCACTCACAAGAACATCCCATGGTGACAGATTCAGCTTCTGTTTCGTGACCCACAGCGTTCAGCATTCAGTAAACACACAGTTTCAGTGTGCTTTCCGTGAAGAAGCTCTCCCCTCAGGCTATCGTCTTCCATTAAGAGATTATTTGCTTACTAGCAAGTAAGCACAAACACCTTGATTCGCACAGCCTGCCAGGCATTCTGCTTCGTGAAATTCTTGGGTATATAAAAATGTGGCACTGTATTCTTCTTTGGGGGGAATATAAAAGGGGGTCAAACCACTTTATTTGTGTACAAAAATGTTGAAATGTGAAAGCATGTGTGGAGCCATTTCCTCCAGTTGGTAATGTAATTAAAAAAGGCGGTAAACAGCAGCCGTGGAGATCAGGATCAGGCTGGAAGACGACGATGACGTTCTGAGAGAACTGCTCATAAAGTTGCTAGAAGGTCAAACCAAACCCCTGTAGATCTACAGGAAGCTTAATCAGACTCTGGAGTGGCGGTGCACTGGTCTACTGTGCAGCGACGCCTGCACGAATTTGGCTATCATGGAAGAGTCATCAGAGGACAGCTGATGTGTCGAGTGAAATTCATGAGTGGTCCTCACCAAATTCAGTGGTTTAATTAGGGGAGAAGTTTAAACATAAACTAAGCATAAATATTTTGCAACAGGCTCGAACATCTAAACGGCGGATGCTAACGCGTGGTGGTTGTGCGGGGTCGTTTTGACCCGTTTTACCACATGTTAAGCTTGGTGTGTGTTGAACAACGGTCCATGCAAGTTTACTGAGGGGATGCAGCACACACTGCATTGCCAGCCGAGCCTGGACAGAGGTTTGCTTAAGTGGAAGTGCTTACCACTGCACTAAAACTCGCACTGCAGTAAATTAAGAACGACACTTTTCCCTGATTCTAGCTGTGTTTTTTTTACTGGGCTACTCTAGTATTTAAATAATACAATCTGAACTGAATGGTCAGTTAACCAATGCAGGGTCTCACCATCACTCACACGTCATATACACTTATACTTAAAAAACAATGAGCAAATCTCCACCACGTACTTCTTCATCCTGTTTAAGCAACACTCAGAATGGTAAGAGCAGACGTCGTGGCTGAAACCAGTCACACGGCCAGTAATCTGGCAGAACTACTCTCCGAGGCGATACAAGAGCTTGCAAAAAAGTTCCAGCTATCGTGACGGACATGACCCATGCTGCGGAATTAACCAGCTTATTGCACACTGGCTGTTTCTCCCACACACTCAGTGTAGACTCACCGCCAGCTCTCAAAACCCCACCTGGTGAGAGTTTGCTTGGCCAAGTGAGGCATCATTTTTTTTCATTTTAGCTCTGTATAACATAAGAAAACACATCAATGTAACTGTTTTGGGTGAATTCTTCATGTACTGTAATATCTCTTTCCATATCCCAAACAAACTGTAGCAGTAAATGAAATATCCACTAAATAATCCCAGAATCTAATCGATTCTGGAAATCAGTGGTGATACCCAGGCCTCTGAGTGTGTGTTTCATATACATTACTGAACCTGTTGGCTCTTCCAGCAGAGACCTCTAAATACCCTTTTCCTCAAAAGGCACTCGGACAAAGTAATGCCCCTCAAACGCATTCACCACATGCTCAGCGTCACGGGAGCTGTAAGGTCAGAGTGGGACAAACTGATGGATGAGGCAGGGCAGAATTACTGCCAGCAACTGCACTGGTCACACACATACACACATACACACACACAAAGTAATTAATGTGGCTAATATAGAAATCATATTGTCTTTTCCTTGTGATTACAACAGAACATAATAAACATATATGAGTCATTCGATTGGGTGCTGCATCCGAGTAACACTTCTTATTATGCTGCAGGCGTAACACAAAATGAACAGCCTTAATTGCGGCTGTTTGCTCTGAGCGGAGGGTAAAAGTTAATGTTGCAGTTAATACATGGTTACCTAAGCAGCTAGTGAGAAGTGTGCTGCTTAGGAAGACCCAGTAGTTCTACTGCATCATCATGTTAAAGCTACTGTTAAGGGATGCACAATTATATCAGCACTATATTATTGGACCAGTAGATATTTGGTAAATAAATATCAGCATCATACAAATGTTCGACAGATACAATAAATTAGATGTAATTAGATTAGATTAGATTAGATTGATCCCTGAGATGTTTTAGGGTGAGTTTCTATTTGTCAGCTTTGGTTCGATTAAAACGAACCCTGGTAGTGCGGTTCATTAGAGTAAGAGGCTAAGAAACATCTACCATCAACCCTCTCTGCTTGCTCCACCAACGTCATGCTCATCATCACGGGTGGGTCTCTGGGCTTAAACGTCTGCTGTCTGACACTTCAGTTTAGCTGGGCTGTGTCCCAAACCACACACTACCCCACTACTACACAGTGTTTCAGAACTAGCCACTGCACTAGGAACTGCATTCATTAGTGTAGCTGGTTCAGTAAAGTGAAGATATATGTGAGTTGTGATGCTGCGACAGTAACGATCAGTTTTACAGCTTTAATGTTAACATTAACAAATTAGCTTGGCCTCTGCTTGCAGCTTTCTGCCATACGTGAATCATACCTCACGTTTATCCCCTTTTGGTTTGATTGCAAATATGTCAGTATAAACACAAGGCAAACCAGGACTAAAATCTAACAGCGTATCTCTTCCTTGCTTGGTTCGGACCAAGAGAACTAAACTACAAGTACAAACACATCCTAATCAAGTCACAAGGACACAGAAATAAACTCTCCTTTAAAACCCTTGAGTGAAGAACAGTCAAGAGTAATGACATGACAATCAACACAAACACTGGAGGTCAGGTTGAGGTCTGGAAAACCAACAAACCTTCTGAGAGAACTGCTCGTCGGATTGCTAGACAGCCCAGCTCCCCTCTATTTGACTAGAAAAGATTTAGCAGAAATTGGAGTGGTGGTGCACTACTCTACTGTGCAGCGACTCCTTCTGAAATCCTTCTCACCCCAAACTTCAGCATCAAAAGTTAGGTTGAGTTGAAGTTAAGCATCTAACATCTAAACAAGCCTGATGCATTAAAAAAAAAAGTCCTGAGGACTGATGAGGATGTTAAAATAGAGAATAGAGGGTATGTTTGGAGGGAAAAAGCATACAGTCCAACTCCTAAAAGTTTCGCCGTGGATTCATAGCCCCTCCCGGCAATTCCCCTTCAGGCACATTTACATTTTTGTTATTTAAAACTGTCAAAGAAAACGTAATCTAGCTTTAAATATTAAATCTTCACATAGTTGGGTGCCCAAACCTTTCCATTCCTTTCCACTGTACAGTACAGTATGTATATGTAGTAATTTACTATGGTAAAATACCACACATGCCAGAGGGCTAGAGATTTGCTTTCTAATGGCCAGCATGTATGGTGTTCAATTTATCCAGGTCAAATACACACATTAGACAGACATTTATACATGATGAAGATCATTTATTCAGGCTTAAGGGGCCGTTGGACTAGTGCACGAAAATACACTGTAAGGAGCTGCTGTAATTTACAGCGGAGGTCCAGCAGTAAAATCTCCTGTATTCCTTAAACACAGCCAGGCTGCATTCTGGGAGACACAGATACAAGCTTCCTGCCAGAAGTCAGAGCAGATTTTACAGTAATTAGCTATTTGCTAGTTGGGCTAAGAAGCTTTGAGAAGCCTGTCTCTAAATATTTTGCCACGTCTAGCAAAATGCTAACATCTACACACACACACACACACGTAAGACATTAATATGTATGCATTCTGACCCTCAGAGAAGTGATGCTATAAGTAAAACCCTCTCCGGAACAGTGCATGAACTACACCGAATGCTCTAGCACTGACAGTGTCTCCCCAAATCCAGCACATCAGATTCAGCTCATGAAAGGCTTGATAATTAGCTGATACACCGAATTAGGTGCTAGAGCACTAAATGCTCCGGGGACTTGAGAGCTAGGAGTGAATGATCGAATGATTTTAATTAGTCACAAAAAAAAGATACTGCAAGATCCAGCAATTCACCCAAAAGACCTAAAAGCAGTCAGTCTGTCCCAAAGTCTACCAAGCACCATTCCCTATTTCTGGTTCGTTTAACCCATGGCTGACCAACCCTTCTCCGTCCAGCTCCAATTTGACACACATGCCGGCCCGGTAGAAGGCTTTAGCGCCCCTGATCCGAGCTAAGCTTTTTAAAACATTAGCAAGCTCCGCTTAACCAGAAACTTGAATGTCACACAAACTTGGGTTTTGAAATTAATCTGAATCTCACAAGAAATGAGTGAGTGGCTGTTCACACTCTGGAAATAGTCTAGAGAGAGTACAAAATTAGAACGTAACAGAATTACATAACATAACATCTGGACATTTGATCTTCATGTGATCAAAGGTGAGATATTAAAATTAGACTCAGCTGCAGAACATCAGCTGCAGATGATCAGAACATGGTTGGAGAGGATTACTCTGGAGGAGTCTGTATTATTTAAACCTCAGACGTTTAGTCTGGTCTGCTCTTGAAGGTTGAAGTGAGAGGGTGAAGAAGATCACCATCATGGCCAGATCCAGAGAGCTCTCTGAGGCCTTTAGAAAAGGAGTTGCAGATGCAGGTGAGTCTGGGAAAGGGTTTAAAAAGGATCAGATGTTCCACTGTCCACTAAATCATTTAAAACAACTGTCAACATGGTCTGTTCAGGCCTAGCAAGTTTAGTCCAACAGCGAAGCAGACTACAAGATGATTAAAGTCTCTAACGATCCTAAAATGTCATCACAGGATCTACAGGTCTCTCTTGTAGCCACAGTTGGTGTTAAAGTACAGCATCCACAATCAGAAAGAGACCAAAAACAACAAAACATCAGAGAAAGACTAAAGTTTGCCAGAGAACACCTAGACACCGAGTCCAGAACAATTTGGCTTAGACAGATGAATCCAAAGTTTAATTATTTGGGCACAGCAACAGAAGACATGTTTGATTTGCTCTTGATTAAGTTGAAGTGAGTGGTGAAGAAGATCCCCATGGCCAGATCCAAAGAGCTCTCTGAGGCCTTCAGAAAGAAGGCTGTAGATGCAGAGAAGTCTGGGAAGGCGTTTAAAAAGATCTCAGAACAGTTAGAAATCAGACGCTGTTCCACTTTCCACTAAATTGTTTACAAGTGAAGACTATTTAAAACAACAAACCCAGAGGGTGGTTGAGACAAATGTGAGAGCATCTGTCCAAAAACTGAAGAAGAGATGGACCAGGCAACATGACAGTGACCCACCGAAGAATGGCCATGGAGTGATTTGCAATGAACACAACCTCTTGAACATTACATAGCTGAAATAGATTCTGCTTTCTTCCAGTCTGTGTCACATTATATAAGCCACAGGGGAAAAAACAGCTCTTAGGGTTAGTTAGGGTGTCCTAACTTTTGAAATTCAAAGTCATATTGTCCTTGCTTTTGTCACAAGGTGATGCAACTACATCTTCTACACCCTTATCTATAGATTTGCTTGAAAGAAATATTGATATGTCCACATTTTTAAATAAAGAACAAAAGAATTAATGGGACGTCTTAATTTCTCCATGCGACTGTATGCAAGAAAAGGCTACCATCTTTATTGTATCTGCAACAGCTTTCCCTGAAAATGGGAATCACATGGTTTCTTGCACATGGGAGCTGATTTACTAAATGGCAGCGTTAGAGGAGGTAACTTGCCAAAACACACAGGATTCCCAGTGTTCAGTATACTGGGTTTCATACGAGTTAAATTAGACTTTTAAGGAAGAGAGGAAAGCACATCCATCTTAAAACACCAGAAACCTACTCTGCTGGGTACTGAAGGCACCTCTACATATACAGTACTGCTCAAATGCCAGAGAGTACATTTTGTTTACACACAGAAGCGTCAACAACAAAATTAAATATCAGATGTTTGAGTGTTTAGAGCTCCAGCTTTACCTTCATTACATCTTTCTTTCTTCAGTCTTAGAAGTCAGAGCACTGTCTGTTATTTACCATCCAAACACATTCACTGATGCTGAGGTCTGGATTCTGGATGCCATTGGAATATGACAAAGAGACTGCAGAGAGGGGTGAGAACTCAAGAGAACTTTGGGCTGGAGTTCAGGTGGCTTTCTGCTTGCCCAGTCTGATAAGTGGAGGCAGGAATGAGATATAACAGAGTTGAAAGGGGGGGGGGGGTGTAGGGTTGCGAAGACTTGTCATGGACATGTGAACAAGGTAGAGAGGCTTTTTATAGGATGTGAGATTGAAAGGAGGGGCTTTAGGCATGTCCCTCCTCCTAAAATGTTATTTCATGTGACCCCTTTGAGTGAAAATTAAACTAATTAAGTGGTCTCTGGTTTTTGTGCAGTATATATATATGTTGTAGTTATATATGTTGACACCATAGCACCATATGCAATACCATCTAACAACATGATGTCCCTAGGACATTCTCTGGTCCCCAAGATGCTATAAAGAATTAATTAAGGAACAATTAAGGAACATCTCCATCCACTCATTGCTCATTCGATCAGCTCTACTTAGTAGCATTTTTCCTTCTGCGATTACAGACTGTAGTCCACCTGTTTCTCTGCATAAATTCATCCTGTTCTTCAACGGTCTGGACCCCACAGGACCACCACAGAGCAGTTATTATTTGGTTGGTGGGTCATTCTCAGCGCTGACACTGACATGGTGTACCAGGGCAACCACAGCAACACACAATAACATTATTCATTTCATTTCCGTGTCACTGCAGTGCTGGGAATGACCCACCACCCAAATACTACCTGCTCTGTGGGGTCCTGACCATTGAGGAACAAACTGGGTGATAACAGAGTATGCAGATGGATGACGGTCTGCAATCACAGAACTACACAGTGCAATTCTACAGTTCCTGTAGAACCATGGAGGTGGTGTTAATGGCTAATTGATGTAATTTCTGTGTTTATACAGGACGTAAGTTTTATCCTCACCTTGGCCAAAATGGATGATTTCCTCTCCTGTAGCTCACATTATATTTTAGAACATCCAAAACATACATGCTTTCAGTACATTATGTCATTTTAAATAATTACTCCAAATACTAATGGGCTGAATGGACCCGCAGGCGCATAACTGCTGCCTGTGGCCAGAAATAATATATATATGTAATGGTCCCCCCGTTTGAATCATTAGTAAACCAGTCTCATTGCCTTTGTTTGGGCACACTCACATCTTGGTGGCAGTGGTGGAGGTCTTGGGGATGTTAGACAGGAGTGCTGCTGAGACAACATGGCCTCAAAGAAACCCTTCTGTGCAGAGCTGACGGTGAAGGCAGGGCCACGTAAGGATGAAATGAAAGGAGCTGCATGGGGTCACGGGGGGACTGTTGAGCTGAGACTAGAAGGCAAGTGAGAGATCTCTAATGAATGTTTTACCAATTCCAAGTTGAACCGCAGGAAAGCGATGCCCGTCAGGAACAGGAAATCGCCAGCCAAGAGACAAGATGGAAGTCTTCACAGCACCAGGTCCAGACGACTTCAAGGAGAGGTGAACCAGCATCCTTCTTTGGAGGGCGTCCGACTGGGAGAAAGTAAGGAGGCGGAGCAGTCTCCTCGAGCAGTATCAGTTGCCTAGTATTGAGCCAGAGATGCAGCTGTTGGGGGAACATATGATGTAGAGCACTACTTATTGCTACAGCTTGCAGATGGCCTCAATAATAATGGCCATATTGGCTTATTTCTCTGCTGACCGGCAAGACCGGAGTCAAATGAGTATGGGTTGGAGAAAGTGGCCATATTGAAAAAGTGCTCCATTAGGCCGAGAGCTATCGTCAGCAGTTTCAATGCCTTGAAGCGCCAGCAGAAGAACGTTCCAAAAGAACTGGATGTTCAGCTGAGGGACATCTGTCCAAAAACTGTTGAGCAGGCTGAAGAAACTATAATTTTAGGACAACTTCTGAGAAAGCTGTATCCAAAGCCTCAGGTTTGGATGTAAGAACATGATTTGCAGTTGGCAGCAAGCGGTGCAGATGTCTTTGTGGCTTCCAGGGAGAAAAAACAGCCTACATTAACAGTGAAACCACAGATAGGTGAACACATCAATTCTCGTTACAATGGGACCTGTCAAAGGGTGGTTACACCATATAGACAAAAGTATTGGGCCACCTGCTCGTTTCTTCCTAAATGAACGGTCTTAAAGAGAGAGTTTACACCTGTCTAGTGTTTACTGTCCAGGGAAAACGGCTTTTTACTAGATTTGGATGCATTGCTGTAAGGATTTCATCTGTAAGGATTTGATCACCACCCCACCACATCCCCAACTCCCCAACTCATCCCAACAGTACTGGATGGAGCACCACCATCCATCACTCCAGAGAACACAATTCTTCCACTGCTCCACAGCTCAATGCTGGGGGGGGGCTTTATACCTCTAGCCCACGCCTGGTAATGGGTTCATGTTGATCTGCTCCAGAGAGTCCTATTCTATTGTCAGTTCTTCTCTACCGGGACTAGACAAGCCATGTTTGCATTTGCACATCTGTGTCAGCAATGACTGCATTCTTTAGAAGTGATGTCCATGAACATATGGACTTATAGTGTGTATTAGGCAGCGAGTAATATGAGACATTTGCTACGATATGCATGTTACTGTAATTCTTTGCGGCAAATAGGACTGATTACACTCTTTGTAATGAAATGTCAGTCAATTAATTAGTGTTCTCATATCAAGTACCAGTACCTAACTACTCAATACATGCCTAAAACATAGCTGATATTTATACCATTCCACTTTTTACAGTTTATGCAGGTTAAAGCAGAGTTGTGTCTCACAAATGCAATATAATAAGCTTGAGAAAACAACATTTACTGGTTGAATAACCTCACATGAAGCCAAGAAATTGCCACAGTGTACAAACAAGTACAAGTAAGAGAGCGCAGCGATGCTAAGCTTGAATTAACAGCTTTGTCTCAGAGCAGTAGAAAAGAAAAGGTAAAACTGGCACAGTTTAGAAACAAACAGTAATTCTGTAGCAGTTTAAAATGCAGGTACATTCAGTCTCTGTGTATGAAGGAACTGAGCTTTAACCAGTGCCTTTTAACTTGTTTGCTGTTCAAAAACCGCTGGTTTACACAAATTGTTGCAGTCGTTTAACTGTATTTTCAGATCAGTCACATCTCAAAATCAGATTTTGCGTTACTTTTCATTTGAAGTAAAAATCCCTTCAAAATATGTTACCCCTAATTTGAATGTTTTACTTGATAATGATTTAATAACAATGTGATTAGACAATGAGGCTATGCATGTGAGATCAAAGATTAGACAGTAAGATTAGGTTAGACTCGCCACCTACTGGTCAGGCCTGTTAACCTTACGTTACCAGTTTCGTAGATCAGCCTCAGTGTTGTAATCTGTAATCAGATCTTTTTATCAGAGTCAAAAGAATTCACTCAATGACAGACAATTTGGTAACGTAATCACTGGCTGTCAACAGTTATGCAACAGGCATTTTTGCTACAGCCCGTCCCAAGGCTGAAATAATCATGGTACTGTGATCGTACCAATACTGAATTTACTTTCCAGTATCGTCATCAATACTGATACAGTACTGGTCTCATCACAACACTGGTTTCTTTTGACCCGCTGTCTACTGCTTGGCACTACTTGAGCAAACCTTAAAAGCTAAACTAATCTATTGGTTTAATGTAGGGTTAAAACAATGCTTACGGTCTCCTGTGGTGGAGGGCAGTGGCTTACTGATCCCAGAGTTGTGGGTTCAGTACTTGCCCTAAACCTCTCTACTCCAGGGGGTGGTGTAGCAGGACTGATCATGCACTCTGACCCAGGCTGGGATATGAGCACAGAAGATTTGAATAAATATTGATGATTTTTAGTTTGAAACACTATTGATAGGAATAGTTTCATCGACAAATATCGTAATTTACAATACTGTTTGAAAACTTAATAAACAGCAAGTCTGTGCTCTGGACAATCTGCTGCCTGGCTGTTTACAGCAGTGAACATAGTTTGGGTGTTATTTAATGAAAAGTATAGAACAGATTAATATAGCCCAATTAAAACAAGCCAGGTCAGACTATGAGGCATTATTTCAGTTTAGAGCCGCGGTGTCAAGTGAAAAGGGCTAAAACTCGAATATTGAACTGTATCAACACATTCAGAACTAGACCAGACCTCTTACTCTTAAAACTCTGTAGGGCCTGAATGGTCCAGCGGAATAATAGGGCGCTATCACTATGACCAGAAGAGCACTGGTTTGAATCCCAGTCTTGCTGCTGGGCCCTGAGACAGCTCAATTGGCCTTGCTCTCCAGGGTGGGTAGATGACTTAAGTGCAATGCTAGCTGGCACTGGCGTCTGCTGGCCGATGCGTCACTTTCCGACACGGCACTTTCCGACCGCCGAGTGTGTTGGTTGCCTGGTGTCATTGCATGGGCAGCAGTTCAGAAAAAAGAGGTGCAGGCTGGCTGTGCATGTGTCAGAGAAGACAAGGGTCGGTCTTCACACTCCCAGTGTCAGGAGCTTTGCATGTGATGTGGGAGAGTATACGTATGGGTGGGTAATTGGCGATCCAAGTTGGAGAGAAAATAGCAAATAAAATAGATCCAATTCAAAGGTACTGAAACCTGAAACATCTCTTTTACACACATGGTTCTTTACAGAACCAAAAGCGGTTCTTCAGTGATATCACTCAAAGAATATTTTAAGTACCTTTATTTTTAGGAGTGACGGAGAAAAAATCCCCAGACCTTATTTCTGGTTACTGAAACATCTGCATGTGTGTGTGTGTGTGTGTGTGACACACCTCCAACAAGAACAAACCTGTCTTCTGGGCCACTGAGCAGGAAGGGTCTAAAAAGTGACCTGAGCTGTGTGTGTGCATGTGGCGTGTACCTTACTTTGAGAGAGGAATGGGGAAATCTGAGCGATATTGGGGAGTTAATTAAATGGGTAAATGTCACACAGTATTAGAGACAACCTGCTCCCTGTCACACACACACACACACACACACACACACACAATTAAATATGAGCTGCAGGAGGTTTATTACAGCAGGGGAGAAAAGCAGGTAGTCAAGTTGCAGGTAGACAACTGCACATGCGTACGCACGCGCACGCTGCAGACAGGCTGAAACCATTACAAACCAGGGAGGAAACCAGGAGGAAAAATGACCTCTACTTCTAAACAAATGTACCAAACTATTAAACCTCCATCAGATGTTCATCACGTCAGAGGAACGTTGGACTGTAACGCTGGACAGACGTTAAATCTTAGTTGAAAACAAGTACTGGGTTGTCCTCAACCTCTAACGTTGTGCAGATGTTGATTTTTGGTTGGAAATCACAGTCACACATTCATCAAAAACCAACATTGGGTTGACATTAAGGTCCAACGTTACACAGACGTTGAGGTTTGGTTACCTAACACTGAGATAAGATAATCTTTTATTAGTCCCACAATGGGGAAATTTCACACAATTTCTTACAACATTAGAATTCCACATTGCGTGGACGTTGACATTATGTTAAGTTTAGCAGATGTTGGTCCTTATTTCTAACAAGTAAATGTCCTTACTTTACACCAATATGACGTTGGCATGCAAGGTTTGGTAGATGTTAGGTTTTAGCTACTTCACAACTGAACCTCAACTAAATATGAAAGTCAGCTGTCTTCATTAGACATTGACTTTTGACCACCTGACGTCAAATCAAATCAAATCACTTTTTAATCACTTATATATTGTATTATTTTTTACATATACACACATTATACATACTCTCTATAACTACACAAACTACATTCAACCAGATACCAACATCCACTGATGTAGGTGGCCAGCAGGGTTTGATGTGCAGCCTCTATAGTAGGCTGGTTGATTTTTAATCAAGCACTCTATTATTTGCTCGTCTCATTGGATTTCGGTGCTAATGCACTTCTCTCTTTTGCTCTGTAATTCATTCACATTACAGCCTTATCTGACCCTCCAGCTAAGGGTGGGCAATATATGTTCTTCAAGGTTTCTTTAGTAAAGGTGCTGGTTCTACATACAACCATGACAACCTGGAGACCGCTGTGGATGCTTTAAGAGTAGATCCACCCTCAGAATCAGAGGGTCTCCTCCCTCTCAGCATATTTTAAATCTTAGTGGGTCAATAACAAGTGTGCTGAGCTTTGTGAGGAGAGGGCAGCCCGTTTTAACACAGCAAAGGTGTAATTTATCACTATAAAATGATTACTGTTGGACAAATGACATGTTTTCCAACTTTCAAATGCTACAAGGAGGATGTTTGTGAAAATGTTAGTAGATGAAAAAATAGTTAATTAGAGTTAAAGCGCTTTAAATGGTTCTCTGCCTGGCAGAAAGGTTCCTCGGATTCGTGGAAAAAACTACTGTCCTCAGTGCTGTACAGAATCCTCTTTGTCAAAAACGTGGGGCAATATTAGGATGTAAATAATGTGAAACTGAAAACTAGGATTTTATGACTAATATTTGTACATCCCACCAAAAGTCAACACGATATGGACAAACGTATTGGACACCTGCCCATCCATTGATTCTTATGAAACTGAGGGTATTAAAAAGAGTACATCCTACTTTTGCTGGAGTAACTGTAGCGTTAGTGAGGTCAGGATGTTGGATAGATAGAGGGAGATCACCTCCCTACCTCATTACCAACTCCCCAACTCATCCCTAAAGTATTATAGACAGAGAACCATCCATCATTCCAGTTAAAACGCAGTTCCTCCACTGCTCTGCAGCTCAATGCTGGGGGGGCTATATACCCCTCTAGCTAGGGCTGGGCGATGTGGTAAAAATACTGACCTTTTCCGCGATACACAATATTTATTTAACATCTGCTGCTCTTCATCTAATTAAACCAGCACTAACTGTATCCCCAATATGCTTAGAAAAGCGATATGATAAAATGTCCTATTGCCCAGCTCTACCACTAGCCCACGCCTGGCATTAGGCAGCATGGTGCCAATAGGTTAAGGTGAGGTTTTTCTGCTCTAGAGAGTCCTATTCTATTGGCTCTACTTCTCTACAAGGACTAGACAAGCTGTGTGTGTGCATTTGCACATCTGTGTCAGCAATGGGTGCAGCTTAAACAAGCCGAATGCATTCATTACATTACATTATGGACATATGTTTGTGACAATGGATGTTTATAAGGCTCTGTATGGCACTAGAAAAGAGGGTCCACTACTGTTAGGAACTAAAGAGTGTCAGTGCTATATAGAACAGTGAAGGTTGGCTCCCATTGGGAGAATTTAGTAAAGTAAATATGAATGCAAAACTGGCCTTATAGATGATAGTGATTTATTATGCACACTGTGATTCATCATTTGAGCTCCATCAGCAGCTGCCATCTCCTGACCCTGCAATAAAATGTAGTATTTAACCTGATTTCAGCTTTAATAATTATGCCATATATTACCATATGGAGAGAGACAGAGGGGGACTGATTAGGGCAGCGTTTGGAGTGGATGGAAAGTGAGTGAGAGAGAGGTGTGTCGAGAGTGTTTATGCAATAAGAAAGAGTGCCACTCTTCATGAAGGCCTGAACACATGCACTGATGAATGACTGAAACACTGTCATTCAGTCAAACTTGCACGAATCACAAGGACATCGCTATGGAAACTCCCTCAACATCATGCCTGTGTGCCCACTATTGTGTCTATTCAGGTTCAACTTTCATCTTTTCATCATCAGTTTGCTTGTTATTGCAACTTTGGCCAGAAAAATAGTGTATATCTGCTCCCGTAAAATAACCTAAAAATGATTTTAATGAATCATATATAGTTATTGTGACACATGTTTACGACAATTACCGGATAAAGGCCCAGTTACTCCTGTAAAGCTGTTCTGCAATGGAAAACTGTATTTATCTGTCAGGGTTGAATAATGACAGTTCAGTAGTTTGAAAGCGACAAACTGTGACACTTCAAAAAGATCCAGCAGAATCAAAACAGAGCTGCAAAACAGGCAAATTGCAAAACCTCTTATTGTTATAATTACAACCCCCAAAATCTCCCAGCCCATTAGAGAAAGTCTTTCCAGGCTAAACACAACAGCTACTGCAGGAGAAAATGCAAGTAAGGCTATAAAAGATAAAAGGTAATGCTATTACGCTAAAATAACGCTAATGTTTATTCAGTATTGTATTTTATCTGCTAATACCCAACTCCTCTTGCACATTTTTCATCTTTCTTATATGCACTGCTTTTCATCTCTGGTTAGGTTCAAAAACTTTTTTGGAAACTTTATTCTGCTTATTGGTATTATTGTATTGTATTACTGCGATTTACGGTGTAACTGCTACTGGCTCCTAAATTTCCTTCGGGATCAATAAAGTATCTATCTGTCTATCTAACTGCTCTGAGAGGTCCCACCTGGGCTGAGTGCTATGGGTATCTGTGCAATGTGAAGCAAGGTGCTAGGCTAAAAACTAACCCAACCGACTGGCTACAATCTCCTCAGGTCGCCAACCACACACTGTACCAACTGGACACTGAGAAGACCTAGAGAGGACAGCAACACTATCTGTCCACTATCTGGTCAGATTCGTTAGTGTTGCACTACAACTACAAAGCTAATGTAGCTACCGAACGCTAGCAAACTGACTGAAGCCGTAATTCATCTGCTGGCGTTGTAAAATCTGCATGCATGAAATTACACTCATCACTACGCTAACAGATAGCTATTTACCTTGGTTCTGGCATAAAATATGCTATAAAGTCATATTTTATGGTTATAGACCAACTTTTAATACCAACCTCGCTTTCAAGTGGTCAAGTCTTGCAAAGCTAATGCTAGTTTCCAGTAAGGCAGGTGGTGCTAAAGCTGAGCGGTGCTAACTCCGCAGTAGTGATGTTGGACAGACTCAAGTATGACTCGTTTCCGCACGAACAATCTTGTACTTATTAGACCCCGGATCTTGCAGCACAAAGGTTACGTAGATATGAAGCCAATCAGCAGATCCCTACGTCATTAAGCCCTCCCACTGAACGGTTGCTGGAAAAAGTGTTCTGTGTCCGTATGGAAAAGCCACCGGAACCATTACCCCCCCATGCTCAGAACCATTTGGCCCTGCAAATCAGAAAATCAGGCCACAGGGTCACTGATACTAACAGCACCACCCCCATGAGTGTGACTAAATACAAGATATTAAAAAACAAAGCTTTGATTTATTTTGATTTATGACTGATCACCTTTCCCTTTTTATTGATTCTAACACGTTTAATCATTTAGGCATTGATTCTGAATGGGGGCAGGTTGGCCGGGGCAACAGCTGACACATCACTGGCTAAAGGTTTATCAATTAAATACTCATGTTTGTGACTGGTTTTAATGACAGTATCTTTTATGGATTTGAATTGCTAAGGCTTGCAAACGTCTTGAAGGCTCTCGAAAACAGATTTCGCATCTTTCCTGCACTATTTTTATCCTCCCCAAGACGTCTGGGCGCATGGTGTTGGTCTCAAGCCGCACCATTTCATAATTGAACGGCATTAATTTAACTACACTGCTCCTCTCTTCCACAAGACGTCTTGTTTTCCAACACTTAACCTAACGTTACCTTTTCTGGACTGACATGGGCCACAGGCTAGTTAGTTATGAGCACTCATCTTCCATCAGCAGCAGCAGAAAACGTGTTGTACCTCGGGTGTGTCAGAGCTGTTTCGTTTGTTGCCATGTCGCAGTTCACTTTAGTTTAGCGGGGCTGTGTCCCGAACCACTCACCACCACACTACTACACAGTGCTTCAAAACCAGCCACCATTAGAACTGCATTCATTAGAGTAGCTGCTCAGTACAGTAAAGACGCGTGGGATTTGGGATGCAGCCACAGTAATTTAATAAGCCAGGTTTAGGAATCTAACGGTTAGACAGCCATGGTCATACATGCAGCATACGCCCCCCCTCCCCCCTTTTCCCTTTTGGTCCGGACCAAAGAAACCAAACTACAAGTATAAACATGTAACGTAAGGGGTCCTGGTATAAAACAGGGCTGAATAATTAGGTCTGACATCTATACAGGGGACAACAAACAACAAAGAATGCGTGTCATTCAACGATTATTCTCCACAAAGGGGACTGACACATACTGGCAGCTAATGGTTGCTGGAGAGCAAGTGGCAGTTTGTCTAATGAGGTCAGACAAAGCAAAAGCCTAGGTGTGTGGAGTTATTGATCCGAGACAAGTCCGGAGAAACTGACTGATCGATCTGAATGAGGCAGAGAGAAAAGAGGGAGAAAGAGGAGGACGAGGGGCAGAAAGGAAACATGGGAAGGGGAAGGCATGCGGTCTTAACGGAAGAAATAAATAAAATGTGTGGATTTTCATCAGAATCCTCCCAATAACCTTCAGACGACTGTAGGGAAAGTAGAAAGATGCGAGTGTTTTAGATACAACTTAATTATTTCCAAGGAGAATGATGAGCAAGTTCTGAGTCAACTGAGTGTGTTCCATTACTCTGCTGTGTTTATTAAACAGACACACACACACACACACACACACTGCATCAGTTTTATGGCAAAACATTTCGGGCATAGCAGCAAATGAGACGCTTCTAATCAAACATTATTCAATTAAACTGCGGCTACGACAATCACATAGCCTATTAGATTAAACACCCAATATTAGCTATTAGGAGTGTAATGCCTTCTTGTGATGAATTCAGTTCAGACCGACGAGGGAGAGAAAAAGAGAGAAAAAGAGAGAGAGAGAGAGAGAGAGTGAGAGAGAGAGGGAGGGAGGGAGGAGCAGAGGGGGAGAAAACAGCGCAGGGAGTGTGCCGCACTACGAGGTGTTTGACGTAATGTAAGGTGAAAGAAACAGAACACGGTGAAATGAAAGCCGGCGTCACCAACCCCAGACAAACTGCAGTCCTCAAAACTCCAGACAACTAAGACAATCCCTTTGAAAGCCCTGGACAAACAACAAAGACGGAACAGAATCCCAGAAATGAAGGTACGAGCTTTACAGCCCGGCTTGCACCGCAGAGTACCCGGAAAGCTGTTCATCCCTAACCTGAATGAACAGCACGTATTGCAAAAAGCACAACCGCTGTCAATTTGGATCAATTTAGTCTTATTTGTTTGCAGCGTTTCACAGTAGATGAAATGAATGAATAAGCATGAATAAGCTTCACCAAGAACTGGGCTTGAAGGGCCAAGTAAGCAAAGCAAATGTGCTGCCGCAAGATTCAGATAACCTGGACAGTCCAGCCAGTTCAGATATGACCGAGTGCAGGAAAATATTTCACTTGGTGAGGTGATGTTTCAGTGGAGTGGTACCAAGACTGTGTATACAGAGAATCACTGCTGGTTTTCGGCATGGCTGTTGGCTGTTGGCTTTAACATTGCACTAGGGAGTGGAGGGACAATTTGCTTCGTTGTCTCTCAATGCGGACGTGGACGATTCAGGTGGATGGGCGAGAAATCTGACCAGCACCCTCTGTGTTAAAAGCTAGCATATGGAAGGACTTTGTCTCTGGTTGACAGCAACGCAACTGCAACCAGCGGACCATCGAGCAAGTCATGTCAAAGCTTCGAAATGTCTAAAGTTTTATTGCGGAGGATTTGCGTCTGCTATTTCGTGCACTTTGGACCCGCGTCCCGCAAGATATTTCACTGACCCAGCGATCCCCACACTGAAGAAAACGGGTAGCACAGCTGTAACATGTGATGCGTGGACATCCATCGCCACAAAAATCTCTGGTAATGCTGCTTGCTGTTAGCAGCTAGAGTCCGGGAGAGCACAACTGGGTTGATGGCTCTTCCTCCCCACATCACTGTCTGTTGTATCAGAACTAGCGATGCTGCATCAGCGGCAGCTCATCCTTCTAGTGGTAGGGGGAGTTCACATGAAGGGGTATTGGGTAATTGACTATCCAAATTGGGTAAAAAAGGGGTTACATTAAAATTGAATTATTAAAAGTACCAAGCAGTCACACATTATCACATTATCGTTTTATCATCACATCCACAGACACCGCTGCATTGCGCAGATTCTTATTTATTACCCAAGTTTCATTATATCCTTGTAAGGAGACTCAATCTGAATTATTTAGTACAGTATACACCTCTGAGCCACTGAACAGTGTGACGACTCATGGATTGAGTGAATAACAGATTAGACCTAGGGGAAGGCAATATAACAATATTTTAACCTGATATATGAATATATAATATGCTTTTCTGCGCTTACTGTGGAAATCGTTGGTGCTTAAAGAACTGACACTGACCAACAGCACATTTCAATACTGAGGCTGTGATTCATCCTGTTTAATTGAATAGAGTGCAGCAGATTTTGAGTAAAAACTATGGTTCTAGATTTTAACCATAATGAAACTATTGTCAATTTTTTTTACAATATGCAATACCATAAATATTACACATTGTAAGAAATGTCTTTACATATCATGATGACATTTTTTTCATGATATTGCCCAGCCCTAATTACAGCACGTGTCAAGGTCTGTGGTGTATGGGACACTGTAACTGAACAGCCAGTTCCCATAGTCGATATGTTGGATGCAACAGAAACGGGCAGGCGTGAAGACGTGAGCGTCTTTAACAAGAGCCAAATCATCATGCCCAGACGGCTGGGTCACAGCATTTCCGAAAGGGCAAAGCTTGCAGGGTGCTCCAGGTCAGCGGTGAAAAGTGAAGAAGGCAACAAAGGCTATCGAAAGTTTTGGTCAGATGAACAAAATGTCTGCAGTTTTACTCAATCTGTATGCATTGTATGCAACATACGGTAGCATGTCTTAAACATACACTGTCTACTGCAGGGGCTCTCAAAATGAATCCCCAGAGAGGCCAAAGCTTTAATGGCTGAAAGTCCAAGATAGCGTTTGATTGGTCTCACTCTCTCTGGGGGTGTGGGGCAGAATGGTCCTCCCTCCCGACCATTAGTTTCTTCATGTGGGACCCACCACAATGTATTGTAATTTTCTGTGATGTGGAGGGAGCGAGCAGCTAAACAGCTCAGGGAGGGCAGGAGCAGGACAACACGTCCATGTAGAGAAATATAGGAAATTAATGAACTGCATTCCTGTTGGCTGCGTTCCAGACCAAAGACAACTACACCAAACAGAGTGTAAATAAAATAGTGCACTATCATCAGAAGTGCATTCAGTAGTGTGGTATGTAAAGTATAGAGGTGTGTGGTTTAGGATGCAGGCATAGGCTGCGGAGTTGGTGACAAACTGGCCAGATGACCACAGCGATGCTGAACTTACATCATGGCAAAACAAGACAGTCCCAACTATTTTAGTATTACACTCAAGCCTGTGTTAAATGCTGGATGTCAGTTAGGCTTTATGGCAGTGGTTCGCAGCCCTGGTCCTGGAGGACCTCCTGCCCTGCACAGTGTTTACCCTGCTCCCAACACACCTGATCTGCCTAATCAGCTAATTAACTAAAGTCTGTCCCAAGTGGAAGGAGCAGTAAACAATGTGCAGGGTAGGGGTTCACGAGGATGAGGGCTGGGAACCACGGCTCTGTAGGATTGCGCAGGTGGGACGATCCCAATTTGTCAGTGGGCGCAGGCAGGACTGTAATAAAATTTTGCAACCTCTACCCTCCGTCGCTTAGCATGATACTAGCCAGTTGTTACATCTGTACAGCTTATGTAACAGAATTGGCAGTTAGCGTTCTCCTTCAAGTGACAACAAAGCCAACGATGTTGCACTAGCTGCAGGATGAAAAGATGCTCCGCATGTCTAAGAGGAAGCACTTGCTAGCCTTCACCCTCCCAGGGTGTGTGTGTGTGTGTGTGTGTGTGTGGGGGGGGGGGGTTCCTAAGTAAATGACTAAACTGTGAACACGGCATAACAGTAAGTTGTACACTGCACCATCTATTGACCTTAATCTTAAAATTACACTGAAATAATGTGAGAACCTTAAATTTGAGGGCACACTTCATTCCTCACGCTCTCAATCGAGTTTTATTTATTTAAATCCTCTTAATCACAGTGTGTGTTTATCTGTGTGTGTGTGTGTGTTTATCTGTGTGTGTGTGTGTGTGTGTGTGTGTTTATCTGTGTGTGTGTGTGTATCTGTGTCTTGCCGTCACTTGTGGCCGAGTGAGCTCCGCCCCAAAACTGCTGACTCAGCCAATCAAACATGGCTCTGTCTTACAGGACAGACAGGGGTCTTAGCTCATTTGTTGCCTGGCAACCAGGTGCTCCCTCAGTAAGGGTTGATCCCTGAGAGAATCCATAGCAAGTGCTTTAATATGGAGAGAAAACCCTCATCACTGTACATTAACACACTCACATACACACACACACACATACAAACACACACATATCCAAGCAGATCTGACCTCACATGACCCCGAAGGTCCACTCATCCTTGCAACCTTCCTACCAGGTCGATACGTGTGTGAAGGATTGTGTGTGTGCGTGTGTGTGTGTGTGTAGGGGAAGGCGGTGAAGACTTCTCAAGTGGGGCAAACCCATGGTGATGTTACCGTAGCAACCAGCCCTTTCCCGCTGACAAAAGAAGTTCAACTGTGTGTGTGTGTGCATTTGGTAAGTGTTTCACTATGTAAGATTTATTTATTCAGCCATTACGTATTTATATTTCATGGAGTACACAAAGTACAACGACTGACAGAATCAACACACACAAACACACACACACATACATATACTTTGATTCACAGCCTCTTCCTCTAGCGGGTCTGGATCTGTACAGGCTGAACTGATGTTAGGTGACAAGGGCGTTGCACCATCAAACAACACGTCTGTTTGTCAAAAGACACAAGCATAGAGTGCTTCATCCCCGCAGCCCGCCGGTTGAAATCATGCTTTAACACTGAATAATCCACAAACCAGCTGCTGGCCTGGCCTCCACACCACATCTCCTGAGCTCTTTTCTAACTCCATCTGCTTACAAGTTATTGACCACTGACTAGGATCGATCAATACGTTCCATGAATCTACAACTGCATGAAAATGTTTGGTCAGTCCAACTAGAGACAGAAATATTACGCTTATAAGACATAAGACATTTATGCGATCAGGTCATAACCGTCCAATACACTGTTACTGCTGATCATCTTAAAAAAAACAATAAAACAGTAATTGTTGCAAGTGCAAAAATTAACCTGCATGTGAAGAATGGCCATTAGGAACACCTCAAACCTCACAAATCTTGTGCTAACACTCCATAAACAACCATAAACTGCTCTAAGCATCTCCTAAATATGAGATAGAAGATAAATTATGCCAACAAAGCACCAAAGTGCCTGAAATGTTATAAAGAAATGGCAGTTAAGGGGAACTGTGGAAGTCGAGGCAAGATCTGGTCTTGCAAATCACGTCCAAAAATCATACTCAGTGTAGGCAAAGTCTTTTGCGAGTCCACATACCATTACAAGTACAGTCCAGTCGGATAACACTGCCCATCATCATCTGTCTTCTACCCACTCTATAATGAGACGCAGTGCTCGCACCCGTGATCACCACTTGCAGTGTAATTTGCAACTATCACAATGGTTACGACAGACACAGAAATCAATGCGTTCTGCATCAATATCAGATTAGACTGCCTTTATTGCCAACAGTGACAATTATAAATTATAAACTGACACACATCCTTTTTACACCCATACTTTGGTCGTTACTAAGGAAAGAAATGTTAACATGTAAAGAGGTTCGGTGCATATTGACTATGGATTGCTGCTGTGCCGTATTTGGAACGTAGGGACAGGGGATCCCCCCCTTCTCTCAGTAAAGTTACACATTTCACACATTTAAAATGATGAGATGTGAGATGCAAAACATCTCGTTTAAGCTTTCTTTAGAATGGTATTGAGCGTATAATTAGTCTTTTATGAGTTATGAGCATATTTTCTAGTTCAAGAGACAGCAAAACATCACCCCCTGCTGTGTATGGCATTTGATGAGGTCTTGTAGTCTTGAGTAATAAATATCAACATAAAAGTTGAATATCTACATAACATGAGATAAAACATTGAAATAATTCAAAAGAATTCATTTCAGTTATTGGTTAATGGTATCTTAATCTGCCTAAATAAGGTGCAAGTTAACAGTCACTGTACCGGCCAGGATATGTCCACCTTACAGTTAAAACATGACAGTGCACAAATTTCTACATTCTCTTTTGACACGACACATCTATTAAAACTAGAGCCACTCATTGTCCACTATAGGAGCTCTGTGTACTTCTCTAATTCCAGACTGTAGTCCATCTGTTTCTCTGCATACTCATATATTAGCCTCCCTTCACCCTGTTCTTCAACACTCAGGACCAACACCACCACAGAGCTGGTAGAATTTGAGTGGTGGGTCATTCTCAGCATGTGAAAGTGACTCACATGGTGGTGGCGAGTGTGTTAGTAGTGTGTGTTGTGCTGGTGGTATGAGTGGATCAGACACAGCAGTGCTGCTGGGGTGTTTAAACACTTTGTCCACTCACTGTCCACTCTCTATTAGACACTTCTCTAGTTATATTGTCATGATTAGACAGCTTATCTAGTCCCTGTAAAGAACTGAGCTGTGGAGCTGTGTTCTCTGGATTGATGTTTGGTGATCTATCCAATACTTTTGGGATGAGTTGGGGAGTTGGGGATGAGGTGGAGTGGTGATAGTCCACAATCGTATTGAATACAATAAAGTCCTATCGGTCGGACAGTTACTCCAACAAAAGCAGGATCAACTCTTTTTTAATACCCTTGAAGAAAGTATGTGTGTATATAAATAATATCCACATGCCAGTACAACAGACTATAACAACAGTCTCTTTATCTTCACACACACTCGCGCTGTGCTGGTGAATATTATCAGACATTGCCTCCATTCCACTCGTTTCCTCCAGTTTCAGAGCTTCCCTCCTTCTAGTTTTTTCTTTACAACCCCTCCCCATCTTCCTCTCTCCTGGTCTCCCCTCTGCGCTTCTTCGCTCAAGGTTACATGGTTGAACTCCACGCTCGCATTAGTGACTCCTGTTGTCACGGAAACCGGTACTGTTACTCCGACAGAGATGACAAGCATCCGTAACCCCGGAGATTCATTAGTGACAGTAGCCATGGAAATCGCCAGCAAGTGAAGTTTTTTAGCCGCTCGCAAAGTCATTAGGACTTTCTCCAGGGACTGTGCATGTGTGTGTGTGTGTGTGTGTGTGTGTGCATGCCTCTTTCATATATTGACACCATTGTGTCACTACAATAGCTACACACACACACACACGCATGCAGGCCCACACCCATACTTTCAGCACTGGTACTTTCTCAGTGCACACACACAGAAATAGCTTCAATTAACACATGTACCTCCCTGAATATGTGCAAAACAATTAACGCCGCAGTACATAAACACATGCACACATACAGTTGGGGAGTGGGGGGCTTCACAGGGGGCACACGTGCTATATAAATACACTGCAGCCATTTAGCTCACACTCACAGCAAATATGTATTAGAATACATGTCTAGAATTACAATAAATGGCATACAGTGGAGAGCTTCAGTCCGTTTGTTGTTATTTCGTCTCGACAGGACTTTGCATTTAAAAAAGGCGAAGCGACTGGGGGGGTGGGGGGCTGCTGACCGCAGGGGGTTTTTACTTTGTACATGGCTGCTGTAAAAGTGTGTGAAGGTCTGCTCATTTGCAGTCAGTTTGCATGCACAGGAGGGCTACTTTTAATTGTAGGTCTCATTTTTGCTCTTTGCCAGTGGTGGTAACTGACAGAGGAGAAAAAAAAGATCTCTCAGTGTCAGAGCAAATCAAATCAAAGACCATAAACAAGCTACCAATTAGTACAACTAATAAAGATTGGACTGTATGATCAAATATGTCGTATGGTATTTTTGGCAAACTTCGGCAGTTTCACGGTTTTTATATAATATGTATTTTTGACAGTAAAATTGACTAATGAACTGCCCTTTTTAAAAATCTGAATCCTATTAGAAACAGTTCTCCTGTCTTTATAGGTTAACAGGGGCTTACGTTACTACTAATACACATATTTAACAGCACAAGTGTATATCACATATTTTTTGTGTGCAAAACAGAACTAAATAATAGAGAAAAAGACAAACCTGTCTTTGCTGCAGTCTTTTAAACAGATCTTTTGAAAGTTTATGGACTGAACTGTATAGAGTTCAGTTGAACATGAAAAAAGCCTTCGGCTCCTCAACAATTTTGTAGTATGTTCAGAAATTGCTTAGAGCCCGCAAATAAGTGTGTGTGCGCGTGTGTGTGTGTTAAGCAGAGGTAAAGTTAAAGCTGCATTTTTGTAATTTACTGTGTGATTGTAGCTAAGGTGTCTCACAGACTCCACTCTCTCAAATATCTTCCAGGACTGCCTCTCCTTTATAACTGCAAGTTCTGCGTTTATGTGCTAGCCTACCGTCGCAGAAAAACACAATACTAAGCGTTTGAGCTGTTTGTGATGCGTCTAAATTATATAGTGCTAAATTCTGTTCTGCACAGTTTTGCTGCTACAACCCTCCCTGCTTGACTGTTTCTAAATGGATGGAACTGGCATCAACCTTCATTTTAAGTTTGGGTCCTGGCTTCCCTTCCTTACTGACATGGCTACATACCTCACATGGTACAGGTTTGTTATTAATAAAAAGTCAATGCTTTTTAAATTATACCATTCCCCTGCACCACATGTTCACAACGAAAAAAAAAAACTGACCAGGTTTGGAATTGGCCAAGATCGCAATTGGCAGATTTTTGCTTAAACATGCAAACAGCAATGGCTAAGTAAATTTTTATATGGTAGGAAATGACAAAATATGATAATGCTGCTCCTACAAGTCAATTTGGCCATAAATAAAACAGTATCCTCTATTAAAAAGCATGGTCAGATCCTCCCCCAATACTCACCAGTAATCTATTTAAATCAGGTTTTAGAAAAATGAGCATATTGATACACTTGTAGTCAGTAGTGTTTTATGTTAATACAGAACATATTTTCTACACATAAGAACCTCTATAGTCTATACTGAAGATATACATTTCAATAGAAGAAATTTAGAGAAGGCTCTTTCCTAGCCCTTTTTCTCAATTTCCATAGCTAGCTCAGCAGATTGCTCCCTCTCTCTCTCTTTTCTGTGTGACTTGCAGTCTCATCAGTGTGTCTGATTTTGTTATCAGTTCTGTCCCATATCCCCTAGCCCTTCATCAGTGGTCAGTTTTAATTTTTTTGTCTGGCAGAAGATTTCCAAATGATCATACTCTTTGATTTTTTTGTTACCTCACCCTCATACTTTAATTTAGAATTGAATACCTCTGACAGAAAAAGGACCACACTGGTGACCCTATACTGTAGTACTACAGTAGTTATAGTACTGTTACTATAATACTATAAATGTTGCCACTTTTTTGCTGCTTGATGCTTAAGGGACATTTGCGCTGTTCTCATTTTCAACTACATACCCACCAGAGATAGATTCTCTGTCTAATTGCATTGATTGTACTCCAATCTTGAATATTTAAACTCTAAAATCCTTTAAAGTCTTATATTATTAATATTGCAATAAATCACATAAATTAATTTAAGAGAAATGCTCAAAGTTTCTATTACAGAGTACCTTTCACCTGAAATCAAATGCATATACTTTTTTATTGTCTGGTTGTCTGTTCCATTTATATTTTAATGGTTGAATGTGCATTTGTTGAGATATACTATTTTGTCAGTTGATACAATATACAATACGGAAAAATGTACCCTTCGGGACCAAAACTAAAAAGGTTTGGGGAAAAAAAGACAATGAACCTTGTCTGCAAGGAGCTGGAGCAAAGGATAGGGTCACATTTGAGTTTGATGGTCCCCCAGGATTACTTCCAGATGCTCAATTTGTTAACAAGCTTCCTGTTGAAACTCCTATATTCCTATAAGAGTGTTAAGGTTAGATTCAAGTTTAGGATATGGTTTAGATTTTGGGTCGAAGTTAGGGTTAGGATTAGGTTTAGGGTTAGAGGTATTCAATTCTAAATTAAATTACTATTTAAGAATCATCATAAAAATCAGAATTCATAGGATATTTAGGTGAAGACATATAAATTGTGTGAAATTTTGGTTTGAAAGTATTTTCTAAAAATATTTTTGCTTTTCTGTAATTCCAGTTATGAGTAATATTAGAGATATGAAACATTAGGGTTATAGCCTTTTTTTTAATATGTGGCCTATTTCCTTATTTTAAGACATAAATGGGTTAATATCTGAATAATAAGTTATTTGAGCTAATTATTTGAAGTTACTTGATGTCAATATTCAACATGCATTAGTACATTTTAACATAAGTAAAATCAATTTACTCTAAATTTTGACTCTGACACTATACAGCTACTCCTATCCCTGCTGCCAGTCTTCTCTCCCGGTATGTGAAAGTGTATAAACTGAGTCGATGCATCAAACACAATTTCTATCAATTCAGCTTAACTGATTTCCTAACAACAATGCTACAACAAATGGGTTTGGTCAGCAGCCCAGACTGATGTAAAACAGTCTCCGAAGATATTCATTTCACATAACAGAAAAAGACCAGGATCATTTCTTCCAGAGTAACGTCCACGTTGGTATGCCAGTCAGCATCACTGTGCCATTACACCAACAGCCTATATCTTCATCATGTGACGACTACTGTGCATAATCAAGCTGACACACATGCTCTTATCAGATCGTAGTTCTCACACAACTGTTCTGCTTGGTTAAGTGGCTTCCTTCAGATGGGGTTTAGCACTGTCACAAAAACTTTGCGGGACAGAAAGTTGCACATGCATTCCAGATTAATAACAAATGAATGTGAATGAACACGAGACTATCAAGGCCTAATACACAAGCTGTTATTGCTAATCTAGCACTTTCCTTACTTGTAACGGCTCAGATCTCGTCAGCACTATTTTGGCTCCAATCATCAAAAATTAATTGGTGGAAATTTCGTTGAGTTTACTGAACAGTAGCTCGTGCTAAAATTGCAAACAAATTAAACTTGAAGCCGCAGTTCAGCCATTATAAAATTTACACTATTTCCCCTTCCACAGATGTAGTCATTCAGCCAAGACATGGCTGGTGTATAAATGCATAAATCAGAAACTTGTGGAAAGCAGTGGAAAAGGTGGAAAGAAGTCAATCCCCTGTGAGTGGGCTGCACTGTTCCTAGGAGAAAATGCAGCATTAGGATTCTGGTACATTCTGATGCACCCTGAAACTGAGGGTGTGTTTATACTTCCCTTGGTCCAGACCAAGCCAGAAATCATACACTGTTAGGTTTAGTCCTGGTTTGCTTTGCATTCATACTGACATATTTGCAATGAAACCTGAAAAGTAGAGATCTGCATAAGGCGTGTGCGTCTGCGGATCCTGCATAAACCTTACAATTTAACCTCTGGATCCTTAAGCCTGTCTTATTAAACCACGTCATCTTAATCTCAGTATTAAACCACGACTCTGATAACGTACACATGCTGATTAGTTCATGAAACAGCGTTAACGTTAAAGCTGTAAAACTGTTCGTTACTGTCGCAGCATCCCTACTCGCACACGTCTTTACTTTACTGAGGCCACTACACTAATGAATGCAGTTCTAATGGTGGCTAGTTCTGAAACACTGTGTAGTAGTGTGGTAGTGTGTGGTTTGGGACACAGCCCAGCTAAACTAATGCTAAAGCGTCTGTTGGTTAAGCGAGCGGCGAGGGTTGATGCTCGTGCACAACTCTGCGTTTGGTTGGTTCAGGTGCCTTTGGTTTGCAGTGTGTTCATACGTCAAATGAAACGCACAACAGTTTGTTTAGAAACTGACCGAGACCCACCAGCCGGTCCACTTGATTGGTGCGTACCAGAGTTCGGAAGGCTATGGAAGGCGTTCATGCTCACTCTAACGAACAACACTAACAGAGCAATGACACCAAACTTATTTAGCTACCTCAGTTTAACAGCCATGCAAATACAAGTCCTATCCAAAAACTGTACTGTTTTCTAGGTATTTTGACTTAAATCTTGCAGAAAAACTGAGGATCAGTACTTGGACCTCAATGATCATCCCTTGTAATGCAACTTGTAGATGTCCGCTCCGCTTCACTTACAATTTGCTTACAATAATAACATTTTTGTCCAAATTAAGAACTGACAGTATATTCACACTTATTTATTAGCAAAAGCACATACATATCTCTATCTACGAACGCAGTTAATGATATCAGTTCCACAAAATGTGAAAAATGTGCTGCTATCATGTCAGAATTACTGTCAAACTCATTTGCGTGTAATTTCTGCATGTTTGAACAGGCATGGGCCAGTTAGTCACTGAAGATTCTCAGCTGTATTTAAGACATCCCACTCAATGCGACTCTGTCAGACTCATTAACGTGGCCTTTCTAGCGGAAAGCGCTAGCCCAAGGCATAATGGTAAATTTGAAGAAATATTTTCTACAAAGCCTGTCTGGGTCTTTTTTTGTCTTCTAGGCTTAAACCACAAACTCTTTTGTGGATCTGAAGAAGTACGCTGGTGTTTTACTTGAACCTATTAATCTTTATGATGCTCCAAAATAAAAAAATCTAGATCATTCCTTTCCTAATATTTTGCCTCAGGCTATGAACGAATCTTAATGAGACACTAATTAGACAGTTGCCTAGGAAAATCCAGCATGTAGCAAAGCTATTCAATTCAAACAAGCAAATTCAATGTATGCTGGCTCTGTTGAAACTACATACTGCTCCATGTGTCCTAAGCAACACTTAATGATAACTCATGTACAGCAACTGTAACACGAGACACATGTAGCACTGATTTGCTCTTTATTTAACAGAGGGACATATGCACTCATTAAGGTCACAGGCAAGATTTTTTAATGGATCAAGTATCGGCTTTTAAGGTTCCAATCCTTAGATTTGTTGTGATGCCATGTGGCATCCTCTAGGCATTATTAAAAGACATTATCCTTCGCTGCTGCTGAACTTATTTTACTTTTATATATTTAAACAGGATAAGTGCAGTGATGTTACTAGTAAGCAGCCAAATAAGAGTTTAAGTTCACTTCTGATCCTGACTCTCCATTCCACCTTTAATAGTACAGAGTTACAACAGTCAACAGCAGAATGTAACTGCTGCATTTTTTTTAAGGTGGCGAGTTAGCTTACAACCTAGCTGTAAATGTGACGCAGCATATATGGTCAAATATAAATATAGTCCCTTTGTTAACAGTCAGAATTAAGAGACTCTCAAAACCTTGATCAAGACATCCCTATAAAACAGAATAAAAAAACTAACACTAAAAAGAAACACATACATCACTGACCATTAAACAATCAAACTGCTGCCAGTGTCCATTAATCATGTGAACTACTCAAAGAATATCTCCTAAAACAGGCATGAGCCCCCATTATGCAACTGGCCAGACACAGTTGCTTCCTTTGCTATGCCTAAGCCTCAGTTAGCTCCAGTTTCTGCCATTTAGAAATACTAGATTCATCTACGGTCAGCTCCAGTTCCCCACTTATTTTATTTAAATCATACTGTTGTAATGGGTCACCTTGACATCTCAGTGTGGGGAGAAAGTGCCACCTTAATTCTTATGTTGGATCACATGTCTGATACTATCAGAGCAGGGAAAACAGGATAATGAGTTTAGGATCTATGGCACCTGTTCAAGCCAGATGCCTCACTTTGGAATCAATTCACTAGAGGGCACCAAGGTGGGCTGCTCTGTAAAACTGAACCTCAGCAAACTGCTTTCCTGTGGTTGTCTCCACTATTGCACTACCGGGAGTCTCTTCTGAAAGGAATCAAATATCAGTCCTATCATTTAACCCTGGCAACTAGGGCTGCAACAACGAATAGTTACGGCCATACTGCCAACAAAAGGTGGACACTCATGACTCCTTCTTGTGACCACCATAGACCCATGGACGTGCCGATATTAACCCCTTAAACAGTCTATGGTCCGCCGGTGGGCCAGAAGAGTTATTACAAACATCTATTACCAAAGAATAGCCCCACTAGTTTGTACTGAAGTCCCTGTAGTTACTGAATAACGTCTTAGTGTGTAATAAGGGGTTAAGCTTCACAGCTCATGGCGGGGGGCTTTATACCCCTCTAGCCCACGCCTGGCATTAGGCATAAGATGCCAACAGGTTCATATTTATATGCACCAGAGAGTCCTATTCTATTGGCAGTACTTCTCTACAGGCACTAGACAAGCTGTGTGTATACATTTGTACATCTGTGTCAGGAATGGGTGAAGCTTAGATAGGGGTGTCCACAAACATTTGCACATATAAAGTATCTTGAGGTGTATACAGCAGTTAAAGGTAAAAACACCATGCATCACACATTAAGCCAAAATCTTCTGGATAATCTTGTGCAAAAGACTGGTATCTCTTCCATATCATATCAACAGTCAGGGAAATCACTCCAGACTATAGCTAAGTATCTGCTTTATTATTAGGTTTGTTTTTAATAATATTACAGAAACTACTATGGATTATTTTGTAAGAGTTTAACACATTTTGTGGTGTCCCTCGTTGTTCTATTTAAGGGTCTATGAAACTGATTAGTCATGAGAGTACAGCAGTTATTAGACTAACTAAAGCAGCATTCAAAGCAAGCATTGCAAATTTATATAAAACGCAAACACTGGCCACGATAATACTTAACTAACTACACTAAGAACTAACTACGAAGCCCTACGTCCCAAAACGTTTGTGTTGTCTCTTCTCTAGTGTCGTCCCATCTTGTCCAGCAGTAAAAGAGTACAGGAGTTAACAGGAACCAGATGTGAGTACTGGTAATGTAATATGTTCTTTCAGAAGAACAGGAACGAGTAATATGGACAGTGTCACCCACACGCCATCGTTTCTGGATGTCACCCAAAAATGTCATTCATTTCTGCAAAGAATACACAGTGGAGTAGCCGGTGACATCCTGTTATGCATGAAGATTTTGGAGGTTTGGAGGACTGCTGCATGACCATTATTCACAACGAGGTCAGGCTTAATAGGAGAGGTTTTAAATTTATTGGACAGAAAATGGGACATGCTGAAAACATGTTGGTTTAACTATTAAATGTTGCACTCTTTCACCAACAGTAAGATCAAGTAATTAATTAATAAAGACTGTAACATGTAAATGTCAATTACATGTTATTTGGTCCACAGTGGAATATCAGGCAATCCAAGGTAACAGACCACATTAGGCAGGACCAGCAAAAAAATGGATTTACCATTTGAAAAATACCCAGACCCCAGCTAAAATTCATATTTTAATAGGTTCTGCCACTGAGTATAACTGTCTGTTGCCCTCCAACTAAAAAAATGGAACAAATGTAATGGTAAATGTTTATGACGTCATTATAGGATTATTGTACAAATATAAGTATAAATCAACATATACACATACATAAATTAAGGTCTATTACTTATTTCTAGAATTGTTTTTGAGTAATATTATCTACTGAAACTTATAGGTCTTATTAGTGGTTATTTTTGATTGTTTCAAGCATTATTTCAAAATTATCTTACTGAAATCATAAATGTCTCAAATTGTGTACAAATAAATTAAATAATCTTACAGTATGCTTAGAACAATCTCAACATGAAAAATATTAGATTCCCAGAATAATTTAATAATGATTTCATGCCCCAATATTTCATTTTTTGCAGTGAAGCTGAAATGAAGACTCTGCCTGTGCGGTATTCAAGAATTCCAAAACTGAATATGTTCAAAACGAGGCAGGGCATTGCTGCTGAGAACCTAGAGGCTATATTATCAGGCCAGGTCAGACCTGCAAACTGTGTGTTACCAAAGCCCTGGTCAGGAGAAATGGAAAATAATACAAGAGCAGAACAAAAATGAGAGCAACTGAGCAAGACTGCTGCCTAATAACAAGCAAACCACAAGATTTCTGATGTCATTCCTGATGCATTTGTAATATAATGCAACAGTTAATCTCATCTTAAGCGGGCAACCTTTTTGTTTAGACTTTCATTTAAGCATTTCATCGCCGTCAGAAAAAAACATGGATCTCCATTTTTTCCCACATTTTGACATTATCTGAATCTGAAAGTTGTTCATTAGATTATGTCAAATTTTAGAACTGCTCCAAAATTATCTGGAATAAATCTTTTTACACTGACCTCCACTGAAAGTTTTAAGAGATATAAGGGTTTGTGTTACAGCAACAACAGCAAGAGGCTTTCACTTGGTATAATTGTTATTTTTTGAAGCTTCATAATCTGAACCTGTAGAACCAACCCTTTAACCAACAACTGGCCTTTGTCAGAGCTATGTCTACACAGCTGTCTTGAAAATCCATGCCATACCTGAACATTTCACAAATAAGACTCAAGCCTGCTCCTTCTAGATGGCCAAGGTACTTAGCTGGATAATTCTGAAATAAGCATGGCCCATGAGAGTACTTGTGTGAAGCATATTTTAGCACGTTCCAGATTAAGGAGATCTAAACATATGTGGTATATTTTAAAACTATGAATACACATTTAGCCATGTTCATCAAACAGCGTTTACAAGAGTTAGCAAGCAAGATCGCTCTGAAGCTGACCATGTTTCCTCTCTCGGCAAGGCCGATGGGTCCACCACTATGGGTGTGTTATGTAATGAGCGTTATTGTGGATTAAAGGCCCTTAAGAGATGTCTGGAAGTTCTTGATGCTACTGGGATAAGTGTCGCACTGAGGTTCCCGTGGATGACTCATCAAAACAACACACTGTATGAAATGAATGAATAAAAATAAGAAGCAACAAGAAATAAAATTAGGTGGAATGTCACATTTCATTATGATAACAGCCCGAGAGCTGGGTCTTGAATAACACAGCTAAACGAAGAAGTTATGGTCCACTGCGTATGTGGGTTTTATGATTAGGCTTAAAAATAGGAAACAAAGTAAGTATTTCTCTGAACGTCCATTAAAACAAACACTGGAAAGATCTACACAGCTTGATTTGTGTCTGCGTACATATAATAGATGTCAAGCAAGAGAGAGAGCGAGAGCGAGAGAGAGACCGTTTAGGTGAAAGCTGCCCTGTGGATAGTGTTTACTCTGCCAGTAAACATTTACTGAGGGTAGAGAGACAAGATGAACAGAGCCATGCATCAGTTTTAGATACGTGTCTACAGACTATCTTTGAGCTTCAGGAAAGTCTTCAGTGTTTCCATTATCCTTTTAGCTTTGTTCACTATTGATTATTCCTAAAACTATATGTCTACTAAGGCCTTTAAAAAGTACTCCACACGCTCATTCATACATTCCAACCACTGTTTACTCAGGAGGTGTTTGTTAATGTAAACACGTGCAGCACAGGAAACAGACAAAGGCTCTAAAACCTACACCCTCACGCACACCTCCTAAAAACGCCATCTCAGAGCAGCTGTTCAGTCTCACGCTAAACTATGAACAATATGACAGGCAGCATTAAACACACACAGGGTTCTGAAACTGTGTTACATAACCTGACTACGCCGTTCTGATCAGTGCTCCCAGTCAACCTGAGAGAGGAAATTCCTCTGATCTGAATAAATCGCGCACACATGAATAACTCATCGCCCATAACGCTCATGAAGAAGCGAGGGGAACGTCGTCACGTCTTCCTCACACAGGCCGAAAGTTAGTTACAGTAATTAGCGAAACGTCTTTGCTGTAAATTGCCGGACACCCAGGGCATCCAACGAGGAATGATTGCTTTCTAATTTATGTGTCACTCACAGAAGCAAGCAAATAAGGAGAAAAGCATTTCAAGCTAAGGCTCAGAGCAGGCTGACAGGGATAAGCGGGCTCAAACGGACTGGTTTGCAAAAAAAGCAGCTCTGAAAATGACCAAAGTACTAAATTTACACCTCCCAGACCAGTTTAAAAAGCTCCTGCTTCTCGATACAACTGCCATCTGGAAATGACTTGTTCCCAAAGCCAGAGCGTGAAGAGAAAAGGCACAGATACCTACGTGCAATCAGCCCAAAACCTGGGCCTTAGAGATGTGGAACAAAGTAATGAGATATGACAAGCTGTCCTCTTTTCTCTGTCTGGGCAGCTTAGTTTCAGGGAAAGCTAAAAGAACCCTTCAAACCCACACTGCCAACTGCTAAATACGATTATAGGCACATCTAAGCCTGTAAGTTAAGCTTATCTAGTGTTTCTGATACTTATTCTTTTTTAAAATGTGACAATACATCAGCGCCCGTCTGTATCGATAACTGTAGGGGTTTTCTACATCTCAGATTTGAATCGTTGCTGTCCCACAAAAACCTTTTGTCTCTGCTTTTGCTGTTCTCATTTTCCTCATGATCTGAATCTGGCAGTTGTTCTTTTGGAGATATAAGGTTTTTGTATGACAGCAGAAAAAGGTAAAATTCAGAGAATTTTTTTATCTATTTTGGCCTTCGTTTCGAGTGCTGCAAAAATGTTAGTAACGTTTTAATTGGCAGAGCCGTCGCAAAACCACAGAGCAGGGTCCGAACACTACACTGTCAGACAAAATAACACGATACACGACACACAGCAAGTTGAGCACATAATTATTCGTCAGCAATGAGGCGCAAGGGAAGAGAAGGAGAGGGAGAGAGATGGAAAAGACAGTGTTGAATAACTAGAGAGAAATAAGGAGAGGGGGAGAGGTAGAAAAAAATATATGGGAGAGATTTAAAGAAGGAAAGCAAAAGACAGATGGAAGGAGAAAGGAGACAGAAGATGAAAGGAAAAGGTAGAAACCTCTGGGTCGATTCACTTATAAAAGTAAAGGTGATTCAAACGGTCGTTTGAGTACTGCCATAGAAGATCCATATTGGGTTCCATAAAGAATCAGGTTCTTAATAGAGATATATGCGAGTATAAGGAACATTTTAAAGACCATCAATCTTCGCTTGATGTTTAGGTTCTTAACCTTCCAAAAAATCTTTAAAAACATGTTTTTTATGGACCCAAAAGCAGTACTTCTATGGCATTGCTCAAAGCACCTTTATTTAAAGTGACTTCAATAACTGATAAATAACACCTTATTATACAATGATAAACCAGACACTATAGTCTATATAAAAACTGACATAATACAGCTACACAACTCAGCCTATATTTTAAACCGGTTAAAAAAACTTTAAAAAATACTAAAAGGACAAGAAACAGTTTACAAAGCATGCAATTGCCTTCTTCCTGTTTAATTATTTGAACTGATCAACAGAATTTAAAGTGAAACTGAGAAATCTGCCTGGTAAAAAAAGCCGGTTCACTTGTATGGAAATGAAGCATCACCACATAACGCCAAACGCTTTTGGGAGCAGATAGATTTCATAAAGTTCATCTAGGTGGACTTTATTCCTGCAAATTAAGGACGTCCTGATCCAACAGATCAGATATCGGCTACTTTGTTCTTTTGTTTTTACTGCTGTGCTCTATCAGAGCACTCTCTAGTATCCGCAAGGTGTGATTAACATACATTATTCCCAGCCCACAGCAGGGAGGAGAGTTCTCATAAGATCCCAGAACAGTTTAGAGTCTGCAATGTGGAACCATTTAACAGTGGGACATGACAACTCAACCTAATATCTGTAGTTCTAGATATTTGTCAAGAAATATACTCCCTGTTTACTCTTGAATTGTACCGAAACTCTCCGTTTTACCAGCAGGGGAACAACACACACTCTTCTATGATTTTAGAACCAGAACAGAACAGTGCATTTAGAACTGGAGGAGCTTTCACCACTCTATAAAATAGTAACTTCACAACAATCGTCAACAAAAAAACACAGATATCAGTTCAGAGTATGTACCACTATTCACACACACACACACAAAGTGATTTTACTGCAGAGTTTACTGCAACAGGTGTAAGCTGTAATACTGTATATTAAAATTTTAACACACTGTCATATATATAAATATTACATTATAATTAAACACATTATATAAACTGTGTTTATGTAGATATATATTTATATGTATATTAGACTTAAATCATAAACTAAACGTTGGAAATAATAAGCTAATATCATATACAACTCTGAAAATATAATGGAAGTCCATTTTTTGTCAGAATTAACAGTAACACATTACGTCCGCTGTTACAGGAGAATGCAGTGTGGCCAGTAAAGGGCGCTGAAAGATGCAGAAGAATTTCCAACAATGCAAATTGCATAAATGCTTTAGCGTGCAAGCGTAAAGGGATACGCACAATTATTGGTCATATTCATGGGCCATTTTTTCAGTATTGCACTGACTATCATTTATCACCGAAACTAAAATACAGGTCTCTGATTTATCATCTCTAAAAAGGAAAGAGGGGAAATGAACAGAGGAAAGAGAAAGAGAAAAGACAAGAAATAAAAAGAGAAATACATATATATATATATATATATATATATATATATATATATATATATATATATATATATATACACAGAGAGAGAGAGAGAGAGGGAAAGTAAGAGACGTAGAATCATCGAAAAATAAAGAGTGGGTTGGAAGGAGAAGCAGACAAACAAAAAGAACACATGAAAGAGGAAGAGAGAGAGACATACAAATAGAGAGGGAGAAGAGAACAGAGAGAATGACGAGAAAGAAAGAGCAAGGATTAGGGAGTGGGCAAAAGACTTGATGATGAACAAAATAAGAAAGACAGAGAGGGGGAATGAAAGCAAGATGATGAGCAAAAAAAATAGACACAGATGAAGAGAGGAAGAGAAATATTTAGAGAGGAGAGAGAATAAGAGGCACAGAGAGAGAGAGAGATAGAAATAGGAAGGAGTAAGAATGACTAAAGAAAGGGAGAAGCAGACAGAGAGAAACACAAAGAAAGAGAGAGAGAGAGAGAGAGAGAGGTGTAGACATGAGTCTGTTCAGGGTGACCAACAGCAGCTCCGGTAAAGTGAGTGGTGAGGAAGACGGCGGTCTGTTAATGAAGGATATGGACTGCACACGAGGGCGAGGCACCAGCTTCGGGGTCTTGTGCTCTGCTGCAGACAGAAGAGCACCACCGGGGCGAGGGATGGATACGGCAGCACAGTGCTATCTTCCTCACTCACCACCTCTCCTCCTCCTCCTCCTTCGCTGCAGCTGAAGTCCCGTGGTGCTCCCGGAGGTCCGGAGAGCCTGACGGCCTCCTGCTCGGCCTCGCCCTGAGGCGGGGCGCGGAGCTCCGGCCACGGAGCTGCTGGGGCTCCCTCACCGGCGCTCATGACCGAGAGGCAGGCAGAAGCGCGACCCTGCCGGAGGGAGGCAGTGGCGCTCACTCACACACTGACACGCACCACAACTGTCACATCCGCTAAAGCTAAATTCTTCAATTGAGCTCTACAGCATGCAGAAGGTCCGCGGTGCCCTCTCCGGTGGGCCCGTTTCTGACTGGTGCACCGACAACTACAGAAATCTGCAGTGAGATGTAATTAAAACACTGGATAATGTCTTAAACTTTACCATCAGTTTTATCTGGAGCTTTCAATAGAAGACAATCAGTTCTTTATGCATTTTAACTGTCAGGCTGTGTGGTACATATACAGACAACTAAAACTGCTCTTTAAAATAGTATTCAAATGCTGGTTTGCTCACAAATGGATTCAAGTAAAGCCAATTCCTTTGAACGTTTTCAATTGATGAACTGTGGGGTAAATGTCTAGACGGCTATTAAAAAATGCAGCAAAAATCTTTTAAAGGGCCCATTTCACTGAAAACCGAATTCCCCAGACTGATCTTACAGCGAAAACGTCCACATTGCTCTTTGTTTCGCCTTGTAAAACAATTCATATTTACGTTCTGAGGAAACGCAACCTGTAGCAACCCAAAACAGACTACATGGGACACCTGTCAGAGTCAATTCACAACAGAGGTTACTCTTTAAACCCAATGTTACCATAACTAATCAAAAACTACAAAACTGTAAAAAGTCATTTATAATTAATCATAATTATTATTATAATAATAATATTAGAATAATAATAAACCCTTATTCTAACCTTAACCACACTAAAATGAAAAATCCATACTATTTTTTTTTTCATTTCAGTCAATACATTTTTTTTCTTTAACATAATGAGTGCTGGTTTATCAATTCTTCTTCATGTGTTTGTGTGTATGTAGGTATTTTGCTCAACAGCCCAACCAGTGCAAATAAATTGTATTTTTGGACTGAAACAATCAACCTATATGGTCGTTTCTATGTGAGATCATGTTGGAATTTCCACCCTTTTCTTAACACAACTGTTGTTTATACCAAACGGTTGTATATATAATAATATATCTATATTATTATTATTATTATTATTATTAAGTTACAAAGCATACCAATTACTCGCCAGTCATATAACCTGCAAAAATAGCCTGTTTTGATTTATGGCTTTTGTGACGTCATTAAAAACCAATGCGTTTACATCAGCTCGGCCCATTCATGCTTCAGTTATTTGGGTGTGTCTCTTTCTGGATGTGTTTCGCTGGATTAGGGAAAAGACACTGGCTCTTATCTCAGTAAAGTGTTTAGCATCTTCTAGAGGATCACTGATAAATACTTGCACTCGGAAACTAAATGTAAACTACAAAATTAAACTGCATTATTTTTTCAATGCAAGGCAGACATGCCTGAGACAAACCATCACAGCAGTAACATTCCCACAGGACAAGCATGGTTACTACCCGAATGTGTCCATCACATCAGCTTCCAACATTTGAGGAGATAATGGCTTATATTTAAGTTCGGGGCAAAGCAAAGTTCTAGAAACAATTTTCTTGTAATCTGAGAACTTCTACTGGATTTCGTATTGCTATTGGAAACTAAATATGGAACGCAGCAGCGACCAAAAATGTTTGTGTCCTGGGAAATCAATTGTATTTGGACAGATTGTAATTATATCCAGACCACCACTGAGATAAACAGCAATTTTCCATTTTTCCAACAGCAAATTTCAAATTTTCCATTTACCAAAAAGGAGGTAAACACAGACATGATCAATCTGGTCGAATAGGGTTTATGGGCATGAGTTTAGACTTTTTTGGTTTGTGTGGACAGTGGCAAAAAATACAACAGGATAAAAATGGTCTGGGCCCTTTAAAAACTACTTTCTATTCTCTGTCTACGGTTTTCTCTGTAGACAAAGAATAAAAAACCTTATTAAAATGCTGCATTGCTCACAAATGCCTTAAAACTACAACATAAGAGGTTTTTGCTTCCCTCTTGGTTCATTCTCTAAGGAAACGTAAAGTGCAGGCAACTAAAGAAAACCCTCACATTCAATTAAAATGATAAATAGCTCATAAACCGTACACAGAATCACCACTTTTACTGGGACAAACAAATGCTGTAGACATTTGTGGCTACTAGACTGGGTGGTAAATGCACAGACAACTCAAAACACCTCATTAAATGTTGTTAAACCGCTTTATAGCTCACAAACATTTTAAATATAACAGCTGGTGTGTCCTTGGGTCCTTCCTTTAATGGGCAAGGCCACCATTTTTGAGTGGTAAAAGCAATGAAAATCCTCATTAAATACAATTAGAATGCTTAAGATGTGCAAGGTACAACATGTACAGAAATCCTGTTTCTTCCTTAGGCCATTTCTGACTGTTGAAATTCAATTAAAATTCCTTAAAACTACAACATCAGATGTAAGAGGTCCTTGGTTCCCTCTTGGTTCTTCTAAGGGGAACTCCATGTTCAGCTAAAGAAAGCACTCACATTCAATTGATAAATGGCTCACAAACATCTACAGAATTTGTTATTCCCAGAAAGTGATGGTTTCATGTAAAACAACACATAAAATCACTTTTAATGGGAATAACACATTCTGTAGGCGTTGTCAGGAATAACTAAATACCTCATTAAACATTGTAAAACTGCTTAACAGCTCACAGACGCACTGAAAATTTGTCTTAATTGCAATTAAAACGTCTTAAAACTACAACATTAGATGTAAGAGGTCCTTCTTGGTTCCTCTAAGGGAAGTTAATTTACAGCTAAAGAAAGTGCCCACATTCAATAAAAATGATAAATGGCTCACAAACATCTACAGAATGTGTTATCCCCAGTAAAAGTGATGAATTTATGTAAAACCACACATAAAATCAATACAACATTAGATGTAAGAGGTCCTTGGTTCCCTTTTGGTTCTTCTAAGGGAACGCAATTTACAGCTAAAGAAAGCACTCACATTCAATTAAAACGATCAATGGCTCACAAACGTCTACAGAATTTGTTATTCCCAGTAAAAGTGATGATTTGTTGTTTTAGGTAAACTCATCACTTTTTCTGGAAAATAACCAATTCTGTAGGCATTTCAGGCTGTTAAGATGATTAAACATCTCATTAGATGTTGTTAAACTGCTTAACAGCTCACAAACGTTTTAGTTAAACCTAAAGCTGATACTTAGTTCCCTATTAAGTGGGCAAGGCCACCTTTTTAAGTGGTAAACACAGTGAAAACTCTTATTAATTGCAATTAAAACGTCTTAAAACAACAATATAGACATAAGAGGTCCTTCGTTCTTTCTAAGGGAACTTGGCTAACGTATAGCTAAAGAAAGGACTCACATTCAATTGATAAATTTGTTCACAAACGTCTACAGAATGTGTTATTCCGAGTAAAAGTGATGGTTTAAGATGGTTTAATGTAAAACAACATATAAAATCACTTTTACTGGGAATAACTCATTCTGTAGGCATTTCAGACTGTTAAGATGACTAAACATCTTATTAAATGTTATTAAACTGCTCACAAACGTTTTAGCTATAACTATAACATTAAGGCTGATGGGTAGGGCGGACAAGGCCACCTTTTAGAGATAAAATCCTCATAA
>NC_132892.1:3801385-3811385 GCF_030463535.1 Salminus brasiliensis | reverse complement strand
CAGATTCACATTTAATTGACTCAACTTTCCTCAGACTCACCCTTAACTGACTCCACTTCACTCAGACTCACCTTTAACTGACTCAGCTTCACTCAGACTTACCCTTAACTGACTCAACTTCACTCAGACTCACCTTTAACTTACTCAACTTCACTCAGACTCACATTTAACTAACTCAACTTCACTCAGACTCACATTTAACTTACTCAACTTTCCTCAGACTCACATTTAACTTACTCAATTTCACTCAGACTCACATTTAACTTACTCAACTTCACTCAGACTTACATTTAACTGAATCAACTTCACTCAGACTCACATTTAACTGAATCAACTCCACTCAGACTCACATTTAACTGAATCAACTCCACTCAGACTCACATTTAACTGAATCAACTTAACTCGCAACTCGACTTGGACTTGCCTTTAACTAACCTGGAATACAACCTATTAACACCGAAAGTTGGGAGCTTTTTCCTTCTCTTGAAAAGATCTCTTTCCACTCTAAAGTTCTCCTGTAAAATTCTCCTCTAAAAATCTCCTGTAAAATTCTCCTCTAAAGTTCCTATGTAAAGATCTCCTGTAAAGTTCTCCTGTAAAATTCTCCTGTAAAATTACCCTGTAAAGTTCTCCTGTAAAATTCTTCTGTAAAATTACCCTGTAAAGTTCTCCTGTAAAATTCTCCTGTAATGTTCTCCTGCAAAGATCTCCTGTAAAGTTCTGCTGTAAAGCTCATATTTTAAGGATACAGAAATGAGTACCCTGTCTGAACCTGGTCTTAGATGTTTTCCTGCCATCTTGATCCAAAATCACGGAAAACTGGATCTTCTGCCTGATTGTAATAAGCACCTGCACTTCCTGTTTTACATACACTATAAGCCCAAACGTCCATGGACACCACTTCTAACGAATGCATTCAGCTGCACCCATTGCTGACACAGATGTGCAAATGCACACACACAGCCTGTCCTGTAGAGAAGTACTGCCAGTAGAATAGGACTCTCTGGAGCAGATCATCATGAACCTATTGGCACTGTGCTGCCTAATGCCAGGCGTGGGCTGGAGGGGTATAAAGCCCCCCAGCATTGAGCTGTGGAAAGTCTTCTTCTCTGGACAGTAGAGACAGTTACTCCAACAAAAGCAAGATAAACTCTTTTTAATACCCTTGATTTCAGAAGACACAGTGAATGAGCAGATGTCCCAATACTTTTGTCCATTCAGTGTGTATATAATGCCTTTATTTACCTATTATTTTGTAAAAGATGCAAGAACCTAGGATGATTTTGTTCACCTGTGCACGGATGGGTGCAAGACATCTATCTACACCAACAGTTTGATAAAAGACCAACTGAAGTCTCACACTTGATTGAACTATGGCTTCGAACGAGCTCGCAACCTTCCTGAAGCTTTTCCAAATGGTTCATTTTGCTTAGCCAACTGAAACATTTGCCAAAACACATTTAGCCCACTAGGCCTGGGAATACCTGCAGCCAAAAAGAAACAAAACAATGAATTGTGTGAGGACCCGGCCAAGACGTTTAAAGAAAGGACCCAACCCAGGATGGTCACTAAAAGTGTGGCAATATTAGCCTTATTACAACAGCGGTTTTTACAAGGAAAGGAAGAGCCACTTTAGCCATTTAGATGGTCATATTTTCCGTGGTTCTCAACACTTGGGACTGCTTTGCTGTTCCTCAAACAAACCGGTAGCATCACCAGAATGTCTTTGTAGAGGGGGGTGAGTAAAATTTGGGAGGCCAGCTAGGACGCATTATTCCCCAGCTATCCCTGCGGTGAGGTTGATAGCCACCACCTAGCCAACTAGCCAGCTCCAACCAAACAATGAACACACTCCCACATTTAGATATTCTCCCTCATAACAACAGCACAGTCTAATTAGCATCAGTTTCATCGGCCCTAAAATAGAACCCTGTGGGACTCCACAAAAAAATATGTTAAATGGCTAGCAAATACTCACATTTTCTGCCTCAGCCTTCTTCAGATAGGGTCAGCAAACCTTAATGAGTTGAGCTGGTTGAGTTGAGTGTTGGTTAAGGATACGCTAAACCATCTCTGGCCCTCTCACAGTAAAGTACCATCCACTGGGAATCTCCACAGTTAGCAGTTAGCAGATAGCGGGTCTTCATTTAGCCACCTACATGAAGGCAGAAGTCCCTCAGGGAACGAAAGATAAGTCCTCGGTTTTGTAGCTCATCTCCATTTCTGTACAAATTTTATGGGTACCTGACACAAAGCCTTCTTTTCTTCCAGCTGCTGACAAAGGCACCCTCTGAAAAGCCTTAAAAGAGAGGAGCTTCCAACTTTCATCATCAGAAACAATTGGAGGAAGATGAAACTCTGAGAAAGGACAGTGAACGACTCCATCAGAGCAGAAACCTCAAAACACGCTGGAGATTCCTTCAACAAAGACCATGAGACAAACACAGAGATCTGACCAACATCCATACCGCCCAACAGTCCTCCTATGTACTGCCTCTTTCTGTAGAATTCAGTGGTTTGGTGTGGAATATGAACTAGGAGTCGCCATGACGACAACATTAATATAATAATTTTATTTACTATTCAAGCACACCAGGCAACCAACACTGTCCCCACCTCATACCCGAATTACCCAACGCTGTCCTCACCCCTATCCTGCATAACCTACCAAACACCATCCCAACCACATTCCTGTAGTTTCCAGCATCACCCCCAGCACATACCTGGCTTACGCCGCAACACCACCCCTCCCCATATCGGCATTACTCAACGCTGTCCAGACCACTTGCATAACATTACCCAACACCATCGACACCTCATAGCTGCATTACCCAACACCCTCCCCAAACCATATGCACATTATCCAACCCCGCCCCATCCCATACCACCATTACCCAACACCATCCCCACTCCATATCTGCATTACCCAACACCATCTCTACCCCACATGCACATTACCCAACACTATGCCCACTCTGCATTACTCAACACCATTCCCAACTCATTTCCGCTATACCCAACACCATCCCTACCCCATACATACATTACCCAACACCATCTCTGTCCCACATGCACATTTCCTAACACTATGCCCACTCTGCATTACTCAGCACAATTCGCAACTCATCTCCACCTTACCCAACACCATCCCCACTCCATACATGCATTACCCAACACCATCTCTACCCCACATGCACATTACCCAACACTATGCCCACTCCATACCTGCATTACCCAACACCATCTCTGTCCCACATGCACATTTCCTAACACTATGCCCACTCTGCATTACTCAACACAATTCCCAACTCATTTCCGCTATACCCAACACCATCCTCACTCCATATCTGCATGACCCAACACCATCCCTGCTCCATATGCACATTACCCTGCACTATCCCCACTCTGCATTACCCTACAGCATCCCCAGCCCATATGCACATTACCCAACACCGCTCCCACTCCATATCTGCATTACCCCACACCGTCCCATCACACCGCCCCCTTTATAAAGGCTCAGATATTATGGTCTGTTTTCAGGTTCCACTGTAAAACAGCTCCACACTGCAGAACCTCAACTCCTTTATTTACCTTCTGGGAACGTCCGCACTGCTGCAGCTGGCTGGGCTATGTATAGTGTCTGTTAATGGGGACTTGAGGACAGCAGATGGCGCTGTGAACATCATGGTTAAAACAAAGACTCGGAAATGGTTTAGGATTAAAATAGCCAATACCTGATCCATTAAAATGTGCCTGGATAGGCCTTGATCCTGATCCCCTGGATCGGCAACTCGAAAAACTCTCTGAAAGCAGATACTGCATCATCTGAAGTTGGCCTGACTTTACATTTTTCAGTGTAATGAACCGCTACCTTGAAGAACTCCCTATTTTAATTGTGTAGTTTCTCTAGAAAAAGTGTGTGTGTGTGTGTGTGTGTGTTTACTTATGTGCATTTGCAGTGAGGCAGACAGGAATAATTGATTTTGTTGTTAGTTTTAGATGGAAAAACAAAGCATTCATGTTTCCCTTGAATACTTCAGTCTCTCTCTCTCTCTCTCTATATATATATATATGCTGAGTTATTGCACTGAGAAATCAGCAAGACATGACTTTTACGAAGTCAATTTCTGTCCAAAACAAAAGAACCGTGCAAAGTGTGTGTGTAAATGCTTACTGAAGTGTGTGTGTGTGTGTGTGTGTGTGTGTGTGTGTGTGTATGTGTGTATTAGAATGAGAGCTCTACTACATTCGTTTTTATAATGGTATTTCACAACACTGCCGTATCCAGTGCATGCAAAGTGGAGAGAAACGAGAGAAAACTGAGAGCGAGGCTGAGCGTGCAGTACAGCAGTCGTTACTCGCTCAGTTCCTCCAATCAGAAACAAGATAGTGACGACACATCCTCCCAGAACCTGTCAGCACTAGTTATCTATACAACCATGAGAACTAAAAAAACCATTGGATGCTTCAATACCTGGTTGTCTGTAAAGGCCTTGTTGATGGTTGTTTACACAATGGTGAGCACTTTTTTGTTTGAAATGCACAATACTATGGCACAAGGTTTGGGCACGTGAAAAAAATGTTCATTAAAAACACAAATATTACAATACAAAATTAAATAAATGGTGATTTTGTGTATATTAATGTATTTAAAACATTTCTCAGTAAAGCTCAGTATTTTTGAAATGGCAATATATATTTTATAGAATAATGCAGATTAATCAAAGATTCATTATGTTGAAATAGTTGAAAAATGTACAAATAAATACTGTATTTTATTGGCTTCTAAATATTAGTGCTGTCAAAAACAACCAAGCCTTGTTTTACTGGATCTGAAAAAGCAATTTTAAACTGGAATTTCAGAATGAATGGACCAATAGAAATAATTTACAGAATTATTTACACAAGGGCAAGACAAAGACTCCTGTTACAGTACAAAGGGGTTTTGTAGCAAAAAAAAGAAAAAGAAACAATGATTCTGAATAAATTTCAGAGAAAAACATATACAAATAAAAAAAAACATAAACATATTAATTAAGAAATAAGAAATAAGTTATGAAGCAAATTAAGAAAAACAGATGCATATAAAATAAAAAAAACATATATGCAAAACAATTATACAAAAACACATGCAAATAAAAATGAAAAACAAAAACACACATGCAAAAACATTGAATAAAATGTATGTGATACATAATTTCCATTGTTTCATTGTTTTGACATTGTTTGATCTCTTTGCTGAGAAACAATTAACAGGGATTAGATTTTCTAAAAGCTAAAAGCTGAAGCACAGACTCACGTTTTACACTAATTCAGCACTTCCTTCTTAAAAAGCAAATCCCTACTAATTGTTTCTCAGTAAAGAGAGGTTGGAATGTGAAAATGCAGGGTTTGTTTTTTTAGGCTTGCTGTGTTTCCCACACATGAAAAGTAAATGAAAAGTAATGTCGTTACATTTTCCACATCCCAACTTACAGAGCTATAGAATATCCACATTAAAACCTTCCTCCCTACACAAACGTGCACAATACAAAACAACAAGAGAAGTGAGTTTAAACAGAAGCATTTTCATGATAATCCCTAAAGCTCTAAATCAGTAAAACAGGAAAATCTTACATAATGTCCATTCACAGCTTCAATGACAGCTGCTGTCTGTTCGTCCTCTTCACCAATAGAACATACTGCATAACCTCGACAGCTTCATCATTTCATAGTATTATTTTATAGTTTGCAATTTTGACTATTTCAGATACTGAGTGAATCTGTCGCTCTCTCCTTTCCTTCTTTTGCTTTCAGTATTTATTAAATACGATACATCACAACTGGGAACCTTCAACACTAAGAGTTGCAAATGAACCCCTTAAATTCTATATATAATATTTTAAAATGAAGAAAATCCAAATCTAAGAGTAAAAGTTCACAAACTGTAAATACATAAATAATAATAATAATGATGATAATAATAATTTATATTTGATTATTCATATGTAAAAATGTACTGTATGTGTATTCATATGTATATATTAATTAAGATTCAGATATTAATATTAGTTAACAGATTGAAAAGTGTTATATTTATTATAAAGGACTTTTAGACAGGGGCTGTTTCACGGTAGTGCAGCTACATTTTAGATTTCAGCCTTTCTGGAAACCATTGGTGCATTGGTGACACCTTAGCTGTTGTAGGTGACCAGTGTGTGTGTGTGTGTGTGTTTGTGTGTGTGTGTGTGTGTGTGTGTGGCCATGAGGATAGATACATTCTGATGTGGTAGAGAGGTGTGGGGGAGGCAGTGGCATTTGGCAGGTCCCCAGGTGTTGTTTTCCCTGAATGAACCAGGTTTCTTTTTAAAAGTGCTAAAAGACTTTCCCTCTGAAGCTCAGGCTGGAGCTGGGTTAAATGGTGTACTTCAATTTGAAGATTTGAAACAATATTATAGCTACATAATTTTACTTTACACAATATTGTAGCGACATACTTTGACTTATACACAATATTGTAGCTACATACTTTGACTTATACACAATATTGTAGCGACATACTTTGACTTATACACAATATTGTAGCTACATACTTTGACTTATACACAATATTGTAGCTACATACTTTGACTTATACACAATATTGTAGCGACATACTTTGACTTATACACAATATTGTAGTGACATACTTTGACTTATACACAATATTGTAGCGACATACTTTGACTTATACACAATATTGTAGCTACATACTTTGACTTATACACAATATTGTAGCTACATACTTTGACTTATACACAATATTGTAGTGACATACTTTGACTTATACACAATATTGTAGCTACATACTTTGACTTATACACAATATTGTAGCTACATACTTTGACTTATACACAATATTGTAGCGACATACTTTGACTTATACACAATATTGTAGCTACATACTTTGACTTATACACAATATTGCGACATACTTCAGTTTTGACACAATATTAAAGCTATATTAATTTGACTCTTACACAATATTGTGGCTATATAGTTTGACTTTTGGATAGCATTGTAGCTATATACTTTGCCTTTTACAAAATAATGTAGCTAGACACTACATGTTTTACATAATACTTTAGCTTGATTGTAGCTACATCAACTTTTATATAAAATTTTAGCCTTTTGGACAGCATTGCAGCTACATGCGTTGACTTCTACACAATATTGTAGCTACATACTTCAGATTTTACAAAACATTATAGCTACATAATTTGATGTTTACACAATAGTGTAGCAATATACTTCAACTTTTGCACAATATTGTTGATATACTCAACATTTGTGCAGTATTGTAACTACATACTTTGAGTTTTACAAAATATTGTAACTAGACACTTAAGGTTTTGCATAATACTTTAGCTAGATTGTAGCTACATCACCTTTTGGACAATACTGCAGCTACATGCTTTGACTCATACACAATATTGTAGCTACATACTTCAGATTTTACAAAACATTATAGCTACATAATTTGACGTTTACACAATATTGCATCTACACACTTCAAATTCTGCACAATATATTAGCCACAAACTTTTACACAATACTGTAGCTATATAGTTGCTATATAAATATATTTTGCACAATAGTAGCAATATACTTCAAGATTTGCACATTATTGTTGATATATTCGACATTTGTGCAGTATTGTAGCTACATATTTAGATCTTGCACAGAATTGTAGCTACATATTCTATATTTTGTGTATTATAGTTATTGCTTTCATGTTTAAGTAATACACTCTTACAAAAAAAGGGTCTATATAGTACTGAAAGAGGATTATCTAACCTGTAGCAATGCCACAACCTTTTTGGTGAATCATTTAATGGCTTTTAATAAGCAAAAAAATCATAAATAAAATATTTGTAGTATTTTATGACGGCATTGGTTTAAGTGGGTTGATTTGGTCAGAGCGTTCCTGCCATGTATGTTCAAGGCTTGTTTAGTTCAGTACCTAAAGCGATCTTGGTGGCAGATACCACAAGTGTACAGTAAGACACACACAACTCTCCCTACTGAAAGCTTAGCTTGCTAAATGGTCCTAAAGCACAAGTGAGGTTGCTTGGCAACCTTTGGCCTTGATGAGAGGAAACTGTCTATCAGAACCACACACACACACACACACACACACACACACACACACAGAGGAAACTCTATCTGTAACCAACATGCTTTGGGATACTGGAATTGACTTCAATTTTTATAATAGCATTTCATAGCAGTGCCATATTGAGTGTATGCTAAGTGGGTGGAAAAGGAGGAAAAATTAAACATTGGAAGAGAGAGAGAGAGAGAGAGAGAGAGAGAGAGAGAAAGAGAGAGAGAGAGAGAGAGAGAGAGAGAGAGAGAGAGGACAAACGGTCTGCAGAATGAAATTAGCTGATAAGGGACTTTCTAGCCAAACTGCAGAATCAGCAGATTTACTACACTATTGTTCTAAGGGAGACATCAGAGAGGGGAGATATGTAGGAGATGTATGATGGTTTATACCCCCCACTACCACCACTCACATGCTCACACACACACATACACACACACACACACACACATAAATACTGCATGTCACATGGATTAATGTCATTATGTCGTGCCATATGTAGTATGTATTATATATATATATATATATAATTGTGTCCCATATGGATTGTAGTGTATATAGATACACTACAATCCATTACAATACATAGTGTGTGTGTGTGTGTGTGTGTTAAAGGAAAAAGAAAAAAAACCCTTTGTAAGCTCCAAGTCATTTTAGAGCATTTCTATTGGCCCATTCTTACAATACATCACAAACAACTGCTAGATTCAAACCTCACTATATAGACAAAAGTATTGGGACACCTGCCCATTCATTGCTTTTTCCAAAATCAAGGGTCAATGCAGAGACAATCCACCATCAATCATTTCAGAGAACACAGTTATTTTACAGGCTCCTCAGCTCAATTCTGGGGGGCTTTACACCCATCTAGCCCACGCCTGGCATTAGGCAGCACGGTGCCAATAGGTTCATCAATGTTTATCTGCTCCAGACCTATTATTTATATATAAATATGTATATATACATATACAAATTTAATACAGTCAGCAAACCTTCAAGAGGCCTAAAGACCCAAACAGAAGATTCATAGAATAGAAGATTTGAAATTTGAGTGCCCAGATTATGACGCACCTGTACAAATCTGATTGAAATCACATTTCAAACCACCTCGAAACTCAGAAAAAAATCAGATTTCACATGGTTTTTGGCTATCCAGTCTATCAGAAATCAGTCTGGATATAACCTAGATCTGCCAGAAATCGGATTTGGGCCGGCAGTCTGACCATAGCCTATGTGATGCGTGTTAGGGGTCACTGTCATGTTGGAACACTCAAATTTGTCCAGGTTTCAAACATCTAGGTGGTGGTTTGAGGTTATGCTGAAGAATCCAGAGGTAGTTCTCCTTCTTCATCAAATCATATATCTTACATTAGTCTTGTTTGATTGGTTCCTTGCAAACAACGGAACGTTTGTACATTCGGCTAAAAAACCTAATTAGCAATGGAGGGCTGGATCATTTCGACTGCAGCTCTATATATGATATGATGTGCTATTGGGCTTCTATAGATATAAGTACGTATGTGTAATGATATGACCCGTATGTATTACATATACATATATATATATATATATGTAAGCACACACACCTTAGGCTTAGGCTGCAGTATAATATCCATGAACATTATGTCCACAAAGAACCTGAATTAGACCACACACACTCTCTCTCTCTCTCTCTCTCTCTCTCTCTCTCTCTCTCTCTCTCTCTCTTCAGTGGCAATGCACATTTTCCTCATTGATTCTGATGAAAAATGAGAGAAATTACTTGGGCAGCCTTGAACATGTAGCTGCGCAGAAAGCTAAGCATATTTCCAGATTGTGAGCTGAGATTTAAATGTCACATCGACTACATCGACTACATCACCCAGGCTGCTTTTT
>NC_132892.1:3771385-3796385 GCF_030463535.1 Salminus brasiliensis | reverse complement strand
TCCACGCGCACATCTGCCTGCATATTTACGTAACTGTCCGTCTCCTCACCAAGTACAGGTCAAGTGTCACGCTTCCATGTTCATGCCGGGGGATGCTGATGATGCAGGGTGGTGTTTTTAGTGAGATGGATCTTGTAGTTTATAGAGTGGGATTTTCTGATTCATCAAATCAACCTTTATGTAATCGAGGAAATGCTCGTTTATGATTAATATTTCATTAATTGAATATATATCGTAGTTTTCTGACTGATGCTGTATGCTGATTGTTGTTTCGGATATTGTGGTTTATTCAGGGTGATCCTGAATGGTGTAGTTTACTGATTTGGATTTTGGACATTGATATTTATTACATGCTATTTTGGATCCTGTAGTTATTTTAGTGTTATTCTAGTTCTTGGGTGTTGAGTGTGTCCTGTACTGAGTGTGACTGTAGTTTATTTAGTGTTATTCTGGGAGGTGATTATTGAGCAATTATGGATGGTGTAGTTTATTGCATGTTTGGAAATTTTTGGGGTGTTATATTTTGAGTGTGATTGTAGTTTATTGAGTGTGATTTTGAATATAATAATAATTTATTCAGTGTTGTTTTGGGTGTAGATTATTGAGTGTAATTATGACATTTGTAAAAAGTGTGGTTGTAGTTTATTTTGTGTTATTCTGGATGTTGTAGTTTATTTTGTGTTATTCTGGGTGTTGTAGTTTATTTAGTGTTATTTTGGGTGTTGTAGTTTATTTTGTGTAATTTTGGGTGTTGTAGTTTATTTAGTGTAATTTTGGGTGTTGTAGTTTATTTAGTGTTATTCTGGGTGTTGTAGTTTATTTTGTGTTATTTTGGGTGTTGTAGTTCTATGTACTGTGGTTTTAGTTTATTTTGTGTTATTTTGGGCGTTGTAGTTTATTGAGTGTAATTTTGGGTGTTGTAGTTTATTTAGTGTTATTCTGGGTGTTGTAGTTTATTTTGTGTTATTTTGGGTGTTGTAGTTTATTGAGTGTAATTTTTGTTTATTTTGTGTTATTTTGGATGTTGTAGTTTATTTAGTGTTATTTGGGGTGTTGTAGTTTATTTTGTGTTATTTTGGATGTTGTAGTTTATTTAGTGTTATTCTGGGTGTTGTAGTTTATTTTATGTTATTTTGGTGTTTACTGAGAGTGAATTAAGTTGACTGAGTTGTGTTTGTTCAGTGTGATTTAGGGCTGGACGATACAGTAAAAATATTGTATGACGATATTTAAAGATATTTTCACGATACACAATATTCATCAGGATAGACGCTCCACTGTAGCCCCACTGTACACCCCTCTAGCCCACGCCTGGCATTAGGCAGCATGGTGCCAACAGGTTGATGTTCATCTGCTCCTCATAGGGTGTCCTATTCTATTGGCAGTACTTCTCTACTGGCACTAGACAAGCTGTGTGTGTGCATTTGCAGACCTGTGTCAGCAATGGGTGCAACTTAAAGTAGCTGAATGCATTCATTAAGAGGGGTGTCCACAAACTTTTGGACTCACAGTCTACATTCAGTATTCTGGACACATCTAAAACATCGTAAATCTCTTGAAGCCCTTTCTGAAGCCGTTCCACAATCGTGTGATACTGGTTTTTAAAAGTAGTACTGTTACCTGATCTCATGGAGCTTTATCCCCTCGTTAATGAATATGAGAGGGATCAGCCATAAAATGCCCAGCAGCCACGTCGCCACAGGTATATCACTGATGCAGAAGGAGTGGGGGGACGTCGGATGATGCCACAGGAGTTGGGACCCCATTGCTATGGAAACATTAAGCATCGGCCTGAAAGATGAAGATGGCAAGTTAATCGTTACCACTTTCATGATTCACAGTCCTGCACAGAGGTTTTAGGCCCCTAATCCCATTAATTAAGCTTGTGTCTCTCAGCAGTGAGAGTTTTACTGTAGAAGCTCCAGATCTCCTCAGAACAGATAAATCAGCTGAACATGAATCCAGTAAAAAGGAGAAACAAGAGCTTCTGATTCTGAAGAAAGAAAGTAGTGAGATCTTGTCGGTGAGCTAGTCTGAAGAACAGAGCTCGGTTCCTCCAGGGTTCTCCTGGACGCCCCCCAGTCCAGCCAGCACAGCGTGGAGGATGTGTTCAATCAACTCCATCATCATCATCATCATCATCATCATCAGCAGCAGCAGCAGCAGCAGCTCACCTGATTTACCATCATTAAGCCCTGATTTACCACCAAACCAGGTGTTGATCTGAGGAGAACTCTAAATAATACTAGACTCCATGAGAGAGGAGAACTTTGGAGATGTTCTAATAAGTAAGAGTGATCAGTATCGGTTTGATCCTGGCCAGGGACAAGTATAATCCAATCTCCTCCCCTAAACTATCATGTAAATGTGTGGTTCAGGCCTACATACCGGTATTCTGGGCTTTATACTTCAGAATCAGTAGAACTTACAGAGCTGGGCACATATTATAATGACAAGTAGGTTTCGGCATCAGACATGAAAAAGTGTCATCGTCCCGCCCCTAGTTTTAATCTATTTGTATGATTTTTGTATGAAATTATTATTTTTCACTAAAATGATTAAAAATAGACACATTACTATATAAGGGGTATCACAAATGGTTTTTTTTTTGAAACCCTAAAAAAAAAAAAAAAACAGTTGTGCCACATTAATTTTTTTTCTTTAAATTAAATTAAAATTCAAGAAGAAACAGGAGAAAATAAAAAATCTAAAATAAACCCCCAAAAACTTGAATGTTGATTATATAAATTGGTCCCAGCCCTAGTTTTAATGAACACAATAATAATGAATAATTTGTATAAATAATTTTCTTTAAAAATATATATTTGATTAATTTATTCTAATATTAGTACTAGAATTTGTAAAAATTCTAAACACTAAAAAAAAAGATCTTGAAAAAATGTCAAATTTATGAAGAAATAAAAATAAAAATAAAAATGAATGTCAATAAAATAAAAAAAATGATGTGCTAATGGGCCGTCATCCAGTCAGCTACTTGCTTTGTTATTATTAGTTATATATATATATATATATTAGTAATTATCTAGTAACTGTGATGTAATTGATACTGTTACAGTAACATGACACAAATATATAAAAATATAAATGAAATGCAGCAAAAAGCAGCAACCGTCGTGCATCACAACCGCCACACTAGACCATCATGCATCACTTGCAGCTCCGTGCTGAACATTTGTGGCTGTTCTCTCAACAGTACTGACACTCACACAGTGCAGACGACCGCACACCAGCTGCGATTACTCAGTGGGCTTTGCTTCCACATGGGGGCTGAGCGATGGACGTGACTGACAGATGTGCACACTATTAAACACACACACACACACACACACACACACACACACAAACAGATACACACAGAGAGGGACCGACATCAGTGACTTCCATCCTCAGAGTGCATGAGACCTTCATACACAGTTTAACAAACAATAAACCTGAATAACAAAGAAATAGAAAATAAAAGCATGAAAATATCAAAGAATATTACAGTGAATATCAGAACCCTTTGAAATTCACCACTGTATTAATGTTAATAACTCCAGTGTTACAAACAGGGGGTCCGGGCGTCTGAGATCAGCAGTGAAAAGAATTTAAAAAGTGTTTAATTTGCATTGTTCAGAGCAACACTTTCATCACTAATGATTATCAGAGTAGATCTGGTCCGGCTGAGGGTCGTCTGAACATGGGCCTCAGTGGAAGATCAGGTGTGAAACACATCAACACGCCTGTATTCTGTATAGATGAGGCCTTAATATGTCAAACATTGGCTTAGATTTGAACATTTACAGAGTAATATAAAACCACAATGTTTTGTATGAATATCATTTTTATCGATTTATTCTAAACTTAGTAAAAATATACTAAACATATACTATAGTAAATCATCCTGATTTCCACAGGTCCCTAGGAGTGGGTTATTATTTTTTTCTGAAAACCTGGAAACATGTGGTGTCATGTAAAAAAGGCCTTAAAACTGTGAACACATTTTTAAATTTAAAATAAATATATTTTTAAAATAAATTAAAATAAGTTAAATTTTGAAATAAAGAAATAAACAAGGTAATAACTTTATATCTCAAAATATTTTGTTTAATTTTTTTTTTCAATTTTTCTAAAATGTTTCTAGATTTTAAGGTAAAAAATGTTTGATCTTTGATAAAATGATCTTTATTTCTCAATTAATTAATTTATGTATTTATTCATTTTATTTATTTATGTATTGTTTTGTTGTGTTTCAGTTCATGCTGAAATACTGATAAGTAGTTTGGGAAATGACAAAGCAACAAGCTAACCAAAATATGGAAAATACAAGATATGGACAAAAGTATTGGGACACCTGCTTGTTCATTGTTCCTTCTGAAATCAAGGATATTAAAAAGAGCTGATCCTGCTTCTATTGCAGTAATGTCTCTACTGTCCCGGAAAGGAGACTTTCTGCTCGATTTTGGAGGAGCATTGCTGTGAGGATTTGTTTGCATTCAGCGACAAGAGTGTTAGTGAGGTCAGAATGTTGGACAAATGTTCACCACCCCACCTCATCATCCCCAACTCATCCCAAAAGTACTGAATGTAGCACCACTATCATTCCAGAGAACACAGCTCTTCCACTGCTCCACAGCTCCTCAATGCTGGGGGGCTTTATACCCCTCTAGCCCACGCCTGGCATAAGGCAGCATGGAGCCGATAGCTTCATGATGTTGATCTGCTCCATAGAGTCCTATTCTATTGGCAGTACTTCTACAGGGACTAGACAAGCTGTGTGTGTGTGTGTGTGCAATTGCACATCTGTGTCAGCAACGAGTGCAGCTTAAAGTAGCCCAATGCTTTAGTTAGAAGGGGTGTCCACAAACTTTTGAACATATAGTGTATCTATCTACCTCTAGCTGTTTGTGTGGGTAGTGAGGAGGTACGTCATTGATTTTAGAGTACTCACTGGCGTAGAGCAGCACGAGGAAGGCGATGGCTTTCTGCGCTAGAGACAGACCATCAGAATGTTTTCCATACCAGTCTGGAGACCATACTGTTGAATTCCTGAAAAACCCGTTCATACAGTGTGACACGGTACCTTAAAGCTCTTCTTGTACCCACTGCTGAACGCTACAGAGAACACAAGCTAATGGATTTGCTGCAATTCACAAAAATACTGGAACTGGAACAAGTGGGAGCTCACCTGAAAACAGGGCCAAGCCCATTGTAGCTGCGAGTTTAAGAGTTCAAGCAAGAGGGACAGCAAGCAAACCTGGATGAGCCAGTCTGCTAAAGGAGCCTGAAAACAGTGGAAAGCCCGTTCCCTCGACTCTGTGCTCATCCTGTTCATGCATCAATGGGTGTGATTGGAGCCTCAGTTAGCTGGACGTTCCTGGCCACACATTGCTAGTCAACGTAAACCCTCTATTAGCTAAATAACTAACGTTAGCCTATTTCACCGTAGACTGAACTAACAGGTCCATTTCCACAGACGTACAGACTACACCCACCGTCCTTCCTCAAAAACTGGGTGAGATACTGTCGGCCTTGTCTTTTTCTTAGGAAATGACCTAAATATAAGGGTGGGATCAGGCAACGCGGAGGCTCTGGATGTTTACATTTAACAGCAAAATAAGTGAACGAGAACATTTTCAACATTTTCAATAAAATAATCGACAAGTTATGAAAGTTTTATGGTCTAATATTGAAATAAATAAATAAATAAATAAATAAAGTGAAAAAAATAGTTTATACATTTCTAAGGCCCCCCCCCCTCCCATTCGACACCCTGCACTTACAGGAGCAGTGCAGTTGGGTAGCAGAGCTTCTCGTCCTCGTGGTTTATTTCCAGGCAGAAGCCGTGCAGAACGAGGCCGAAGCAGGTCAAGTAGATGCACACGGTCAAGCCGAACTTCACCAGGAAGCACAGCATGAAGAAGCGCAGCGTCTGCAGAGAACCACGGACACAACTTTAATGGAAGGTAATGGTGAATCAATCACTGCCCAACATTCAGTTACACTTATTTAGATCTATGATTTAGTATATTACATATTTTTATATTTCAATGATATATTTATAATATGTTTTCATATGAACTATTCATTCTAGGCAGTGATATCTACACAACTTTCATACTTTACTACACCACACGGCCACTACATGTCTCTCTAGGCTGCTACAGAGATTCTACTATCCATCTACATCCGCACAGCAACAGCGCCATCTTTTGGCAAACCCTGTGTATGTGAATTAACAGTGTCATGGTTTGTCTGGATCAGGCCCAGCTCTCATGCACTGGAGCTGTCTTTAGCATGCCGTGTAAAAGATGGGAGATCTGAGGGTTGTGTTAAGAAAGTAAAAAAGTTCGGTAAACGATCGGTTTTACCTTTTTTGGTAGGAATCTCAGATTTTTCCCTGTAGGAACCTTCATGATCGAGCTGTCAGACGGCTTTCCAAGCAGGGACACGCTGAGCGTGAGCATGTGAAGGGATGAAACAGAGGTCAGACCACTGTCCAGAAACGGGGGGATTTCAATATTCTATGTTTCTATATTGTGGGGGGCTAACTATAAACGAATAGTCGAGTCATTGCATTGAACAGCTCAATCCGAGTCGGGTGCAGCCCTTCTAAACTCTTCAGACGTCTGGTTCAGTTCACCACCATTGTTCACCACTCTGACTGAAATGCTGGACATCACTGAAATGAGGCCTAAAACTGGCCACAGTGTTTGTATTCAGCTCTTTGTGGGGACCAATATGAAGCATTAACCTTTTAAAGGGACATTGTGGGGACGCCTGTCTGGTCCTAACAAGGATTCACATTTGACTAAATACAGTAAGAGTTAAACCAGGGGAAGGTGTACATGTGTGTGTGTATATGTGTGTGTGTACATGTGTGTGTGTACGCACCTGAGCATAGGGAAATAAAAGCATGAGAGAAATAGGACGTCACTCGTAGCCAGAGGAGGAGGCAGCTGGCACACACATGCCAGAATCTGTGGCAACACACATACACAGGCAGTCAGTCACAGTTGTATACATGCAGACTATATGGACAAAAGTATTGGGACACCTCTTAATCATTGAATTCAGGTGTCTGATTCAGTCCCATTCAGCCACAGGTGTATAAAATCGAGCCTCTAGTTCTTTCTTCCACACATCAGTGAAAGAACGGGAGGTTCTGCAGAGCTCACTGAACTCCAGCGTGGTTCTGTATGTAATAGGAGACACCGCTGCACCAACAACAAGAAGTCAGCTGGTGAAATTTCCTCCCTCCTAGATCTTCCTCCATCAGCTGTGGGTGGTGTTATTATTGAACAGTGGAAGAGTTTAGGAGGAACAGCTCACAAAGAGCAGCTCAGTGTCCACAGAGTGTCTGTCAGACCACGTAAAGTTACAGAGCGAGGTCAGGGCCGAAACTCCATAAAGACTATCGCATATGTTAGTGTTTATCAGTAAAATTGAGTTGAATTGTTTGTAGTTGATCTTTTTTCTCACTAGGTGAAGTAGACCGGGGTTTGGGGAGGGATGCACGATATTGTGAAATACTGACATTGCAAAATTAACATTTTCTGCGATATCAGAAGTTAATAGTAGTAGTAATTTCGATATATAGTATTATATATGATTATATCTAAAAAAAATGTAAAAAAATGTATGCCATATTTTGACCAAATTTAATCAGATTCCACCTTTTATTTATTTATTTATTTATTTTTTTAACCAAAGTTTCACCAGATTTCACCAAAACTTTACCACATAAGACAAAATGTTTTACCGATTTTCACCAGATTTCGGCATGTTTTAAACTAATTCCCACCAGCTTCCACCTTTTTTTTTTTTAAACCAAAGTTTCACCAGATTACACAAAATGTTTTACCAATTTTTTATCAGATTTCACCAAAATACCAAAAAATGTTTTAAACCAATTTCCAACAGATTGAAAAAAAAACAATTGGGAAATCTGATAAAAATTCATCTGTAAAAAATGTTGTGTTATCTGGTGAAGTTTTGGTGAAATCTGGTGAACCTTTGGTGTAAAAAAGGTGGAATCTGGTGGAAATTTTTTTTAAAACTTGAATGTTTTAAAAAAAAATGTTTTAAACCAATTTTCACCAGATTTCACCATTTTTTTTAAACCACCAAAACTTTACCAAAATAGCACCAAAAGTTCATGTCAGCAGATTTCACCAGAATGATCCAACTTGTCATTAAAAATAAATAAATAAATTATATATATATATATATATATATAATGCAAGCTGCAGCATGATGTATTTAGTCTAATTTGCCTATTGGGACTTTGCACATCCTGTTGCAGCCCTACTTTCCTACACATTAGTAAATGAATTAGATGAGGGTACCTGGATCAGCACGAGTGAGAGCTGACACTGCAGGAGAAACAGGAAGCACTTCCGGATACCGGCTGTAATGTGGCGTGCCTGAGAGCACAGGAAATGTCGGCGTCAAGCCGTGTTTTCAGTAGAACTACTGGCAGTATGGTGGCTGGACGCACCTGCTTGATGAGTTTGATAACAGTGCTGTTGTCCTGGTGGTGGAGCTGCACTGTGCAGGCCAGCCCGCAGATGGCGCTGGAGAGCTGGGCCAGACTTACAGAATCTGGGGAGTGTGGCTGCTTCTGGGGGACATCTAAACAAGCCTGGCCACATGTTGGAGTCAGTGGCTCTAAAGCAATGCTGCTTATACGTACGAGGGGGGCGGAAAAGGTCGGGAGGACGGGTTAAAATATACAATAACACACAGAGCGGAGGATCTCTCAGAGGAGCAGGGAAGAATCGGGTCAAAGGTCACCTAATGTCACTCTGCAGGAAGATGCCGTTGTTGTTGATGTTCTGACTGCTCCCCAGGCAGCACACAACTTCTCCATACTCCTGCATAATGCATACCATCTCACACTCAGCTACAGCGCACACACACACACACACACATACGTGCATATATTGAGGTATTAAGGAAGTATCTAACAGATCAATGGCGCTCTTTCACTCATCCTGGCATCTGTGTCAGCTGATGCAAATATACAGACGATCTTATCTATCATTTCAAACTGCCCTGTGAGTGTGTGTGTGAGTGTGAGTGTGTGAGTGTGTGTGTGAGAGAGAGACCTACTCTGAGACGTGCAGTCTGTGAAGAGGGGCACCAGTAATGGGACGTTATCAATGTTCTCCAGGTGAGGCCGGACATTCTCAATGCCTTTGGGAAGCTTGGCCTGTAAACACAGCCACCAAAGTTTTCTCATTTTGCCCCATTTTTCCACCCAGTTACCCAAACCTCATGGGTTTTGTATCCGGATGGTGTCTGGACCTACTGTCTGACCAGAGGAGATCCGATTTGCCCGATTTCCCAGGTTAAAAACACACGACATGTACCTCCTTCCCTGGTTTACTTCCTGGTTTAAAGCCTGACCTCCTCCTGGTTTGAGAGGTCAGATGGTAATCCGATCACAGTGTGTCTTGGGGGTGTTTACACCTGGCTTTTTTCATGCAGGTAGACGCTAATAAACAGGTGCCAGGTATAAACGGGCTAGCTTAAGCTGGTTGAGCTGGTTGACCAACTGGTTGACCAGCTAAGCCCCTAACCAGCATGGGGCATGTTTTTCAGCCGATCTACCAGCATGACCATACTTCTTGACCAGCATGACCAACAAGACTAAACTGGTTCACCAGCTTTACCTAACTGGCCAACCAGTATAGTCCATCAAACTCAATCAGCTAGTCCATCATCGTCCCCCAACTGAAGTGACCAGGGCTATTCAGCCTCATAGGGGTCTGCCTATGAAGAGCAGCTGCCACTCAAACCTAGCCACTAGTGCCCATATACCCTGTGCCCCTTGTGAGTGGGGGTTGACCAGGGGATTCTACCCTGTTGCCAAAGCGTGGCCTACCCTTACAACTTACGACCATAGGACTCTTCAGGATGTCTATCTTGAGAGGCCTTCAAAAAAATTGCTGTTGTAGCCGTGGAGCTGAAGCACCACTTCCCCTTCCTACTGAGCTTTTTGGAAAAGGGGTGCTTGACGCGGTGGTGGTGGCGTGTGGTGTGTGGCTAGGCATGCACTAGTGTTCACTCTCCTAGTGATGGGGGCACTGCTAGTTCCCATGAACTGGGATTGGGTACTTGGGTAGAAAAATGGGGTATGACCTCCAGTACCATGGTGGGCGTATCCTACATACAGAACTACCACAAACAGCTGCAAGCGTATCGAGGCTCACAGCATCAGTTCCGCTGGATTGGTCATATTATAGAAACGCCCGAGGACCACAAGGCCACGCCAAGTCCTATAGGGGCAGTTTCCATTTGGGGCAGCGTCCAGCTGGGGGGCAGTACATGGATCAGTTCTGATAAGTCTGAGGGGAACTGATGGAACTCTATAACTCAACCTGAAGCATGCGGATCTGGACTGATTTGGTTGAATGCACACAGCCCTTGCCCCCCAAAGCAGTGACCACACATACCGCACAGGCTCAGTCTCCACCCGCACAAAACCTACCGATACAGCAGCAGCGGCATGAGCAGTCATGGGACATGAGGATCTACCAAGGAGAACGTCAGTCTACAGTACATCTGACATCTTTCATTGGACAGTTTCTGACCACTGGACCGTTGTTGACCTTGGGTGAAGGGCCAGACAGTGGCATAGACTCTACAGTAGAATGGTTGGAGGTGCTTTGAGGAACCTTCAAGAGGTTCCTCCACGGTTTCAAATTGCAGAACCCCTAAACGTTCCTCAAGGAACTTGTGGTGGTGGAGCTACGAGGTACACGTTCCTACGAAGTGGCTGGTGCGCTGATGTGTTGTGGCCTGCCTTACCCTGTTCAAATCCTCAATCAGACATGCCCCATCATGCTCCATCGCCCTTGCCTCCACCTCAGCGTTGTCCCGCCCTCCAAGCAGACGTGAGTCCTCTACAGCAGATCGGTGGAATTATATGAACCGAAGCATCAACCCAATCTCTGTAGAGCTTACCAAGGTCCGGGCCCTCACCTTCCACCCCTCCTGGCATTTTGATGTTTTCGGGATCGAGAGGGAAGCATTCCGACTGAAGGGAGATGTGGCAATTCCATCCCGTCTCCAGGCCCATCTTTTCTGCAAACACCTCAAGCAAAAGACATTGCACTCAGCGATGTGAGATCCCGCCGTGTTCATTTCTGCATTCAGGGCTTCTGCGTGTCCTCACTTTGCTCCGGACCTCCTCCTCGTTGGAGAAGTAGACGAAGCGAATGCATGCGCTGTCCAGTCCTGAGATGAGCCTGATCATGTCGGGCCGTGCCTGGTACTGCGATGAGACCAGACCCAGAAATACCTGCTGCCTGAGGGGGGACAAAGAAATGTCCCCTACACAACACACACACACACACACACAGAAACACAAAAAGGCATCATAAACACCCAAATGTTGTCCCCCATCTACACCCGTAGGCCTGCAGTTTGTCCCATAGGCAGGTTGTACCTGTCGCTTCATCACTGTGGCCGAGCGGCATTTCGACGCACATGCCATCCATCTCAGGGTCATACGGTTGGAGCAGGGGCTTAAACGACACAGCTACACACTGGCCGGCCATGCAGGAGCGCTGGTAAAAATCCACCACCTTCTTCCTGTGTACACACACCCACACACCCACCCCCACATATTATACATGCACCACCAAAAGACCTCTTCCCCTGCACTGCAGTTCACGCAACGAGGGTGTCTGACCTGTCCGCATCAGTCAGGGGCTGAAGATCCTCCCCGTCCCAGAATTCCATACACGCTCCCAGGATGACATCGGCAGAGCCGTAGGAGAAGAGGTGGAGTTCGCCTGGAGGCCACAATAGTCTCATCATTAACTAATTATTGACCTGGTCTCAGATCTGAAGAGCAAGGTCGCGAGGTCGCGAGGTTGACCTGTGGGACATGTGCGTAACTGGACATTTCGAGCCACCCTTCGACCCCTCTGAGTTAACCAGGCTGTTTTTAGAACTGTACCTTTGACCCGGGCTAGGTAAGCTGCCAGCTGTGGGTGTCGCAGTTGCCAGGGTGGGGTCTTTCCTGGCCTGCCTGACTTTCAGCTGTATTACTGGGCCGGGCTGCCCAGACAATGACTGGGCAAGGACTGGGTAAGCAACTGGGGCAGTGTAAGCCTACACCCCTATATAGTGTCCCTTATATTCCTCTATATTACTGCCACTAGTAAACTGATTAACCAGCTAATCAGCTAGTCCATCATCGTCCCCCAACTGAAGTGACCAGGGCTATTCAGCCTCATAGGGGTCTGAGCCATGGACTAATATCCTCCACCTGTATTAGGGTGCAACAAGGATGACGATTAGTGCCTCTAACATCTGTAGATCTGGACACGAATGCTCAAAGGGCTTTGTGTCCTCCATGTGCGAAAGTACTCTGGGACCTACCCAACACACAAACCCTGACCATCACTGACCACTGCTAATTCATAGAACATTCTAGACAGAATTAGGTTCTCGCCCCCACGTGTTTTGGGCCTGTTCTCACGCCTGTTCTCAGAGGTAGCAGTGGAGAATCACATGGGAGGACCTAGACAAGCACTTCCTTCCTTCAGGGCACCAGCGTACAAACGCCGCTGAATCGAGGAGAACCGGGAACGCGGCGCCACGCCTGAACGTCGCGCTGCCTGGCCTCAACCCGGCTCTCCAGTGAATCTAGCGGGGGGAAGATCTAGGGGTCGATTCATGCGTCAGGACAATGGTGTCGCAGAGGGGCAGGGACTAGTTAACGTGGGCTGATGCAGTTTGACACTGGGGTCCTGCTGCGGGGATGACTCAGAGAGATGGGTTTAAAGAGGTCAGCCTGAGTCTGTGTGTGTGTGCTCCCCCGCGGTGGTGGAGGTCGCGACCCGGCGCGTGAGCAGCATCGGCGATGAGAAGTGAAGCGAAGCTTCGGTCAGAAATCTAATTCTCACGGCTCTCCTGTTAACACCCCCCCCCTGTCCCGTCCCCTCCCTCTTAATGCAGCCGGTTTAAGCCAAGGCTTGTCTGGTGGCTGAAGACGGCTTCTTTACAGTCTTAAAAAAGAGGGTTCTTCAAGGGTTCTTCAGAAGTATCAGATGTCAAAGAACTCTTTTAACTCCATTTTATTATAATGGTTCTATGTACTGTAGTATCAAGGGTTCTGCTATGGTTAAGAACCAACCTTTCTGAGCCTGGAGCTCCACTCTTTCAAAAGGGTTCTATATACCATGAGAACTCCAGGAACCCATTAGATGGCTCTTTGTCTTGTGAAATGGTTCTTCACTGTGATGGAAAACATCCTGGCTGTGGTTCTTTAAAGAACTGTTAGTACCGAATAGGGTTCCACTATGGCTATGAGCCAAAGAGCCCTTAGAACGTTTTCTCTTTTTTAGCCCAATGGTGTAGTTTTACACTGCAGCTACACTGTTAAAAAGGGTTCTTCAAGGGTTCTGTAGTAAAAGCAATGGTTCTACACAAAACCATGAGAACTTTAGGAACCCATTAGATGTTTACATGGTTCTGCATTGCAATGGAAAACATACACTGGAGTTACACTCTTAAAAAAAGGGTTCAAGGGTTCTTGATTATAGTTCCATTAAGGAACCCTTTAGATGTTGAAATGGTTCCTCATTATGATAAAAAAAAAAACTTGGTTCTTCAAAGAGCCATTTTAAAAATAGTTCCATATAGTACCACAAAGGGTTCCACTGTGGCTATGATCCAAAGAGCCCTTTTAACACTGGAGCTACACTCTTAAAAAAGGGTTCTTCAAGGGTTCTTTACTAAACTGTGGATCCATTCAAAACCACGAGAACCTCAGAATGTTCTCCTTCAGATGTTTAAATTGTTCTCCGTTGCAATGGAAGACATACGGTGCATACGGTTCCTTAAAGAACCGTTCTACATAGTACCGTTTTTTTCTCTGCAGCAACGTGGAATTTGCGCGAAGAGGCGGGGCCTTTGTGGTGATGTCACCACGCTCCCTTCACTAGACTGTTCCATCTGTGTGACCAATCAGCTGCTGAGAAGGCGTCCCTCATAGGACAGGACAGTCCTCCCTCGGCTGCAGTCTGGGCCTTGGACCGCAGATAGTGTCTGGGTGTGAGTGTGTCTGTGCTCACCGGTGTGTGTGTGCTGCGCCAGCAGAGCGATGAGATGTGAGAACGGGAGCCGTCGCATGGACACAGGAGGGGGTGCCGTCACCCCCGGCTCTCCAGAGCAAGGGATTGTGGGTAGGGTGTAAGCAGCCACGCTCAGCCTCTGCTGGAATGGGTCCTGAGCAGTCGGAGAGAAGCCTTCCAACACACACACACGCACACACACACACACACGCACACACACACACACACACACACACACACATATAGATCAATCAAGCTTAGTGTGAAGTTAATGAATATGTGGAGGTGATTTGATTGATGGAGTTTTGATGGTTTTCAGGTTAATAGAGAATTAGAGTGAGCTTATGCTCAAAACAGCACTTCAGATAGATTGAGCAAAGGTGGAACACACACACACACACACACACACACACACACACACACTCCACACAAGAACATTCTCCTAACTCTACCTGTCAGACTACGGCATTTTTACAGCAATTCCCCACCTCAGTAATAAAATCCCTATTAATATTATCCTTTTAATTCAGACATAGGAGATCGCAATCAGATGTGACGGGGTGGTAAATTTCATCCTAAAATGCCAGCAGAACTCCATGGAGTCAACACACACACCAATCAATTAAAAATATAATGTTCTTCGAGTGTAAGAAATCTATTAAACAGCAACTTTCCTATTTGTATTTTTCGTGACGGGGTGGTACACATAAAAAACACTTTTATTTTCTTACTGTGATGTCTTTTTTTCTCAATTTGTTTATCAAAATTTTCCTTTTTTTCCTCCCGATTTGGTACTGCAAGTCAACCCACCTGTTCGTAGCTCCCCCTAGTGCTAGCAATGCTCCCGAAACTGGAAGGACACACGTCTCCGGCCACCCCCCCTTTTCGAACACGGCCGGTGTGGCATCGCTGAGCAGCCGACACGCTCTGAGGAGGTGGGGATGTGGAGAGGTGGTGGCCCTCCAACAACCTGACCATACTAACGCTCTTGTCGCTAAATGCAATCAAAACCCCACAGCAATGCTCTGCTCCAAAATCTAGCAGAAAGTCTTCTTCCCTGGACAGTAGAGGCAGTTACTCCAACAAAAGCAGGATCGACTCTTTTGAATAGTCTTGATCTCAGAAAAAACTATGAATTAGCAGGTGTCCAAATACTTTTGTCCATGTAGTGTACCCTCATGCCATATTAGGTAACACGGTCGTTTCCTGAGGGCACGCCTAAAATGACCGGATTTACTCTAACAGTGCCTAACCTGTACTCTCCACTGTCCACTAATACTGCAGCGAACCATCGATCTAGACAACCTTGACTCACCCAGTATCCTCGGAAGCTGATAGAGGCCCCAAGGTGGGCGCACAGGCTGGCACGGGGGGCGGGTGCGAAGCAGGGCGGCATGGGTGAGGTGGTCAGAAAGCCGGAGCACCCGGGCCGCCACCACAGGGTCGCAAAGCAGCAGCTGCACGGCCAGTCCCAGCGGCCGCAGAGATGGGGCGTGGCGCTCCCACTGCATGTCGTCAAACTGCACCTGGGTGTTATTGAGGTGTGCCTGTCCCACCGACAGACTCAGCATCTCCAAACTGCAGAGGGGGTGTGTCTGGTGAATGGGGGGGGGGGGGTTGGGTTACTGGTCATATCTCATTTTACGACATAATGGTCATATATCCTTAAATACCTGAACCAGCTCTTTGGAGCCATTTTCATGGCTGTCTGCATCGCTAGAGGAGGGTGTTTTGCTGAAGAACAGAATCTTCTCCGGGTTTGGACTGGGCCAAGACAGGATGCCCTGCTTATCAACACAGCACAGCACCTAAAACACACATCCACACGTGCACTGTTAAAAGCAGAAGATCCTAGAGGAACATCTTTTGGAGGTTCTTTAGTTTGCAGCTGTGGAGGAACTTCTTGAGGATCCTTGAAGGAACCGTTTTCTTCTAAAGAACCATAAAAGGTTCCTCCACAGCTGAAGTGAAGTGAAGAACCTCATCAAGGAACAGTGCACATAATTACACATTCATTCTACACCTCTGGAGGAATCTCATTTGTGCCACTTTATGCTACAGACCGTAGTCCATCTGTCCATCTGTCCATCTGTTGTATCCTAACAGAGGTGCATATCGCCGCAGAGCCTGCTGGGGTGGCGTATCTACCAACAGTGTTCCGAGAAGGAATCAGTCATGGGGTATGTTGACCAAAACCCAACATCTGGTCAACGCCATAATCTTAACATTTTTATTTCTAACATCTGTCTAATGTTGGAGTCCATCAAACTGACGTTCAGAGCCTGCTGGGGTGGCGATCCGAGAAGGGATCAGTCATGGGGTATGTTGACCAAAACCCAACATCTGGTCAACGCCATAATCTTAACGCTTTCATTTTCAACATCTGTCTAATGTCGAAGTCCAACGTCTTGCTGATATCAAACTGATGTCCAGAGCCTGCTGGGGTGGCGTATCTACCGACAGTGATCCGAGAAGGGATCAGTCATGGGGTATGGTGACAAAAACCCAACGTCTAGTCAGAGGCATACTCTTAACGTTCACTCAACCTGACATTCTGACATCATTAGACGTAGATCTTGTTTTGGTTTCCAATTGATCGTCTTGCCAAAGTCATGCTGACTCAAAATATGGAAATTTAGTCATGAGGTATGGTGGCCTAAACCCAATGTCTGGCCAACGGCATAATCTTAACGCTTTCATTTTCAACATCTGCCTAATGTCGAAGTCCAACGTCTTGCTGACATCAAACTGATGTCCAGAGCCTGCTGGGGTGGCGTATCTACCGACAGTGATCCGAGAAAGGATCAGTCATGGGGTATGGTGACCAAAACCCAACGTCTGGTCAACGGCATAATCTTAACGTTTTCATGTTCAACATCTGTCTAACGTTGGAGTCCATCAAACTGACATCCAGAGCCTGCTGGGGTGGCGTATCTACCGACAGTGATCCGAGAAAGGATCAGTCATGGGGTATGGTATGGGGTACGGCATAATCTTAACATTTTCATTTTTAACATCTGTCCAACATTGAAGTCAAACGTCTTTCTGACATCAAACTGACGTCCAGAGCCTGCTGGGGTGGTGATTCGAGAAGGGATCAGTCATGGGGTATGGTGATCAAAGCCCAACATCTGACCCGAGGAGGAACTACCCGAATCACGGACAGTTGACAGGTAAGTCCTGAGCACCCTGAGGCTCATCGATTCACAAAGGCCATCATGTCTGACCTGGGCCAACAGAAAGTAGGGTTCAGAGCATTAACAGTGAGTGGATCAAATTTGGATGGTGGACCACTCTCAGCACAGCATGATCAATCGTATGACCTCTGGTCTTGGGCACAGCGGTGCCTCCCGCAAATATCCAGCCAAGAACCGGCTCTGCGGCCAAAAACTGTCCACTGATGAAGGGCAGGAGGATGACTAACACAAACTGTGCATCAACAGATGGGCTACGGTCTCTAACTGTAGACCAGGAAGGCGAATTTCTGATACAGTGGCTGTCTAGTGAAGATACCGTAGATGTTCTCCTGTTTTCTTGCTCAAATTCACACACTGGTGAAAGCGTCATTGCATCATTGCATCATTGCAGGGCACTGAAATACAAGATGGCCTGCAGCAGTTGGGAAGCAGTGGTCTAATCAGATATCAGATAACACACACACACACACACACACACACACACACTCTTACTGTGACAGAGCCCAGGCTGTGTAGTAGACTTGCTGTGTGACACAGGCTCACACACTGGCCTCCGAGCACTGTGAGAAACGTTCTGCAGGTCAGCTTCCACCTTTCCTGTCCACCAAAATCAACCAAGCTTTTACTCCTGATTATACCGAAGCCAAATCCGAGGAAAAATCCAATAGTTCATGCACACAAACAGGCCTGCTGCTGGGCCATCTCCATGGCAACGCACGTACCCACCAGTCCGTTGGCTGCGGGCCCATCTGAAGAAACACTCGCACCTCCCCGTATATGCCAACCAGTAACCATAGCGACGGGAAGGTCAGGGGCAAGAGGGGCAGAATGCCGTTGACCTACAGCGTAGAGAGAGAAGGATCGTGAGCTAACGTGGTCATGCTAGCACATGTGCTAGTACACGTACAGTCATGGGGGGACGTTTACACTCATACACTCATCGTGGAGAATGAGAACAGTCCACAAACACATCTTTAGTAAAATTTAAAATGTTAAATTTAATTATTGGTTTTCATTTGGGCTGGACCGCCTAGCGCGCCGGCCTAGAGGGGGCAATTTCGCGTCCTGACTGGTTGACTAACTGACTGACTGATGGACCTGCTTGACCCTTGCAAGAATTGCCTCTAGTTTGCCTAGAAGAGACAGTTGCTCATACTGACTGCCTGAGCGTTAGCATCGTAATCGCGGCATTAGCATTAGCATAGTATGTCATTGCTATCGCTACTGCACCCAGCATGTGCTACTGTGCCAATGCTACCAGCATTGCTATGTTAGTCCCAAGCCACGCCCCAAGCCAAGCCAAGGTCAGGCTCTGAGGGCAGCTGTAGCCCATCATGATCACTAACAGGACGTGAAGAGGCCTTGGCCATGTCCATGATGAGTATTATCCCATCACAACTGTATGTGTATAAAACTGTGTGTGTGTGTGTGTGTGTGTGTGTGTGTGTGTGTGTCTAACCGGTAATTGCAGTAGTGTAACTGGCCATGGCCCCACACCTGGAGCCCCCAGGACATATCGCAGCATATTCAGCAACAGCATCAGCAGCTAGTTGGAGGGAAAAGCAGAACTTTTGAAAGGTGCTCGATCTGCACTGTGAACTGATCATAATGCCACATACACTGTAATGAAGCCTCACCAGTGCCAGGGGTGCAGGACCCCTCTCCAGTAGACTCTGCACAGTGAAGCGCTCGTTATCCAACACCGAGACGGGTCTGTGCTCAGACAGGTCCAAACACCTCCTACAAACACACAGGTAGCACACGTGTGTTAGCAATCTGTGTCTATATACGTCCAAATATTTGTGGACACCCCTTCTAAAAGATGCACTTGGCTACTTTAAGTACTGCCAATAGAATAGGACTCTCTGGAGCAGATAAACATGAGCCTATTGGCACCATGCTGCCTAACAATGCCAGGCGTGGGCTAGAGGAGGGGTATAAAGCCCCCCAGCATTGAGCTGTGGAGCAGTGGAGGAACTGTGTTCTCTGGAATGATGGATGCTGCTCCATCCAGGACTTCTTGGATGAGTTGGGGATGCTGAGGTGGGTGGTGATCATTATCCAGCATCCTGACCTCAATAACAGTCTTGCTGCTGAATGCAATCAAATCCTCACGGCAAATCATCTTTTTCTTTGGACAATAGAGACAGGAAACAGCACTCTTTTTAAACGCCCCTGATTTTAGAAGAAAAATGAGCAGGTGTCCCAATACTTATGTCAATAATCTACTAATGATGTAATGTTCCTGAATGCCTATTTTGCAAGCTAGGCAAAAACGGTCGGGTCCAAAACTCCCAACTCTGGAACTCATCCTAATGTTGCTGGATGGAGCTCCATCACTTCACTAGAGGTGTTGGAGACCCCTCTAGCTACTGCATGGCATGGTCACTTTAGAGCTCCTCCCATTCGATCAACGGTATGCAAATGTCAGCAATAGGTCCACAGCCGAATTTACTAATGAGAAAGAGTGTCCAAAAACTTTTGGACACATTGTGTAGCTCAACAATCTGTAGAGATTAGGGCCAGTCTTGGGGTTTACTCACTGAACTGCCTCCACTGCCGGAGTCTTGGTCACCCTGAAGAGCTGCGGCTGGACCAAGCGGTGTGGACGGGGCCTCCCGTTGTCCAGCGGGGAGGGAGGGGAGGAGAGGTGACTGAACACATCACTGCGAGACAGGATGACATGCTCCTCTTCCTGGGTTTATCAGTCATAGCCAATCAGAAGGAGAGGAAGGGTGAGTGAATGATCATAGCGGTCTCAAGGTTCTAAGTAAGACTAAGTAAGCTGCAGTCTCAGAATTGCTTAACCCCTTCAGGACAAGTGCCTCTAGTACTTAATAGACCGTCTTTCTGCTGGCAGAGTTCCTGAGGAATCTCAGCCCGTTGGTTGCTGCTGCAACCACCTTCTACTGATCTCAGGCGACTGTGACAGACACTCCAGAATCCTCCAGGACTTCTTCTGGAACCAAGCCTTGGTGGACTTTAAGGCATGCTTGGGATCATCGTCCTGTTGCAAGCTCCAATTACCCCAAAGCTTCAGCTTCTTTATCACTTGTCTATTAGTGGTGCTTGAGATATGTAAATTGCTCTCGTCTGATTCGCACTCTCGTCTGCATTTGCACTTAGATCATTGAAGCATATTAAAATTCATATTACATTTTTTAGCATGGATGCTAGGCTAAAATACAATTTACCTGAATGCCCCTAAGCTCAGTGGGGGCCTCGTTGCCCGGGCGCAGAGAGATTATGTCACCTTCCACAAGCAGACTGACGGGCAGGTTGACCAATCGGCCGTCCCGGTAGGTCCACTGCAGCGACACGGCTGGGGAAGAGGGCGTAAACAAGTCCTCTGTGCCTCTCAGCCAATCAGAGGGAGGATGTTGCAAGAACTCTGCGCCCAATGAGAAAGTTGTGTATAAGCGTGTAAGACGCCATTGGACGGTTTTCCGTCCATATACTATTATTACAGCTTCTATTTGAAGTTGTTCCTATGGTGTCTAAGGTGGTTGCTAAGGTGTTGGTATGGTGTTTCAGGTGGTTACTATTCCTAATGGTTGTTAACCCAACCAACATGGGTGGGTACCAGGTGGGCATGGGCTCTGGGTGGGTGGGTTTGTCCATGTGTTGTTACTGGGACCCAGTTGGGCTTCCCAAATGGCTCCCATCATTAAAGCCCACCCAGATCTTACATGGGTCCCATCTGGGCCCCGTATGCAGCTTTTTGAGCCCCGTATGAGACCCATGTTTAACCCCTCCTGGTCTCATCACTGACCCTGGTGGGCATCCAAATCTGAGGCCAATGTGGAACCCATGGACAGAGCTTTCTGGTTCCCAGTTGGGCTGCCCATGCAGGCCCCATATGGACCTGTTATCTGGGACAACAGTGATGGTAGAGGGTTGTGGTAAGTCTGGACGTTACCCTGTAAGGAGTTCAGCAGTCTTTCTACTCGCCGGGGCATCTCACAACTCTTCAGCCGCTGGAGAGCTGCCATGGAAACCAGCCCAGCCAGAAGGAGGAGTAAAACAGCACAGCCGCCAATCAGTGCCATGCTGTCACTATGACAACCATGAGAAAAGACCAAGTATGGGTAATGGAACCATAAGACTGTGTTTAAGCTGGAAAGAGCCACACTGGGAGGAATTCTGACTAAAAACCGTATCACTGTACTGAGACAGTCCACTGGAGATGCCTCATAGATGCTCACCTGACATTCAACCAATAAGACATTTATAGGCATTCAACCAACTGAATGCCTAACACTAACCTTAACCCTAACCTTAACCTTAACCTTACATCCTAACCCTAACCTTAACCCTAACCTTAACCCTAACCTTACATCCTAACCCTAACCTTAACTCTAACCTTAACCCTAACCTTAACCCTAACCTTACATCCTAACCCTAACCTTAACCCTAACCTTAACCCTAATCTTACATCCTAACCCTAACTTTAACTCTAACCTTAACCCTAACCTTAACCCTAACCTTAACCCTAACCTTACATCCTAACCCTAACCTTAACCCTAACCTTAACCCTAATCTTACATCCTAACCCTAACCTTAACTCTAACCTTAACCCTAACCTTAACCCTAACCTTAACCCTAATCTTACATCCTAACCCTAACCTTAACTCTAACCTTAACCCTAACCTTAACCCTAACCTTAACCCTAATCTTACATCCTAACCCTAACCTTAACTCTAACCTTAACCCTAACCTTAACCCTAACCTTAACCCTAATCTTACATCCTAACCCTAACCTTAACTCTAACCTTAACCCTAACCTTAACCTTAACCTTACATCCTAACCCTAACCTTAACCCTAATCTTACATCCTAACCCTAACTTTAACTCTAACCTTAACCCTAACCTTAACCCTAACCTTAACCCTAACCTTAACCCTAATCTTACATCCTAACCCTAACTTTAACTCTAACCTTAACCCTAACTTTAACTCTAACCTTAACCCTAACCTTACATCCTAACCCTAACCTTAACCCTAACCTTAACCCTAATCTTACATCCTAACCCTAACTTTAACTCTAACCTTAACCCTAACCTTAACCCTAACCTTAACCCTAACCTTAACCCTAATCTTACATCCTAACCCTAACTTTAACTCTAACCTTAACCCTAACTTTAACTCTAACCTTAACCCTAACCTTACATCCTAACCCTAACCTTAACCCTAACCTTAACTCTAACCTTAACCCTAACCTTACATCCTAACCCTAACCTTAACCCTAACCTTAACCCTAATCTTACATCCTAACCCTAACTTTAACTCTAACCTTAACCCTAACCTTAACCCTAACCTTAACCCTAACCTTACATCCTAACCCTAACCTTAACCCTAACCTTAACCCTAATCTTACATCCTAACCCTAACTTTAACTCTAACCTTAACCCTAACCTTAACCCTAACCTTAACCCTAACCTTACATCCTAACCCTAACCTTAACCCTAACCTTACATCCTAACCCTAACCTTAACTCTAACCTTAACCCTAACCTTAACCCTAACCTTACATCCTAACCCTAACCTTAACCCTAACCTTACATCCTAACCCTAACCTTAACCCTAATCTTACATCCTAACCCTAACTTTAACCCTAACCTTAACCCTAACCTTAACCCTAATCTTACATCCTAACCCTAACTTTAACTCTAACCTTAACCCTAACCTTAACCCTAACCTTACATCCTAACCCTAACCTTAACCCTAACCTTACATCCTAACCCTAACCTTAACTCTAACCTTAACCCTAACCTTAACCCTAACCTTACATCCTAACCTTACATCCTAACCCTAACCTTACATCCTAACCCTAACCTTAACTCTAACCTTAACTCTAACCTTAACCCTAATCTTACATCCTAACCCTAACTTTAACTCTAACCTTAACCCTAACCTTAACCCTAACCTTACATCCTAACCCTAACCTTAACCCTAACCTTACATCCTAACCCTAACCTTAACTCTAACCTTAACTCTAACCTTAACCCTAACCTTAACCCTAACCTTACATCCTAACCCTAACCTTAACTCTAACCTTAACTCTAACCTTAACCCTAACCTTAACCCTAACCTTACATCCTAACCCTAACCTTAACCCTAACCTTACATCCTAACCCTAACCTTAACTCTAACCTTAACCCTAACCTTAACCCTAACCTTACATCCTAACCTTAACCTTAACCCTAACCTTAACCCTAACCTTACATCCTAACCTTAACCTTAACCCTAACCTTAACCCTAACCTTAACCCTAACCTTAACCCTAATCTTACATCCTAACCCTAACTTTAACTCTAACCTTAACCCTAACCTTAACCCTAACCTTAACCCTAACCTTAACCCTAACCTTACATCCTAACCCTAACCTTAACCCTAACCTTAACCCTAATCTTACATCCTAACCCTAACTTTAACTCTAACCTTAACCCTAACCTTAACCCTAACCTTAACCCTAACCTTACATCCTAACCCTAACCTTAACTCTAACCTTAACCTTAACCTTAACCTTAACCCTAACCTTAACCCTAACCTTACATCCTAACCCTAACCTTAACCCTAACCTTAACCCTAACCTTACATCCTAACCCTAACCTTAACCCTAACCTTACATCCTAACCCTAACCTTAACCCTAACCTTAACCCTAACCCTAACACTAACCCTAACCCTAACCTTAACCTTTATCTTAACCCTAACCCTAACCTTAACCTTAACCCTAACCCTAACCTTAACCCTAACCTTACATCCTAACCCTAACCTTAACTCTAACCCTAACCTTAACCTTAACCTTAACCCTAACCTTAACCCTAACCTTAACCTTAACTCTAACCCTAACCCTAACCCTAACCCTTAAACGAATTAAGTAAAGTTTCAGCATTTCTGAGATTTTGACTTGACTTTACTTTTGACTTTATCTTTTTAATAAAGTGTATATACAGTAAATACAGTACCTGTTCTGATTAATGGCATGGCATGTTAGTAAGCTTGCTGCACAGAGAGCTGTCATTAGCACTCCTGGCCAGTGGAGGCTGGACCAGCGCACAGAGTGATGCAAAAAACACCTACTCCAAGCAGCCTGAAAAACACACCGATAAATACATGCTGATGTTTGACTATTCACATGCCATGAATGACCTTTCACTCAGAACCACCTGCAGGTCACTATCAGAGAGTGGAGATGTATAGTGGGGCTCCACAGGGCTCTATGTTGGGTCCAGAGAATTGATCCATTTTTTAAGCATTTCTTCATACGAATGTGCTCTAATAATCAGCACTCGCCTGCCAGTGATGGTCCTGCTTCGCTCTTTGTTGGTGTTGTTGTAGAACACTGAAGAGTTCAGCGTGGAGCTGGGACAGGGCTGCTGCTGAAGACAAACCCAATGGCCTCTGAGGAGGGACCATTATAGAGAAAATCAGGATTGGAATTATGGGAATAAACAGGGCTGGTTTTACAGGTACCTTTGTGTTGGAATTCAGTAACATTACATTAAAAGGTTCTGTTGTCATTCCACTTCTCCTTCACACTAGCAGGTGGCAAAATTTTGGCAAAATATTTATTTAGCTTTGTACACATTGTTTAATACGTTTGAAACAATATTAAGTCATTTATTATAAAATAATCATTTTTGTCTTATTCTTTCTGTGAACAATTTCAATTTCAATATTCAGCCCAATATTGTGAATTCAAATATTTCT